>NC_044367.1:4662080-4962080 GCF_007364275.1 Archocentrus centrarchus
TTCTCTGTCAGGATGATCCCACACTACTTCAACAATGTTGTGAAGGCCATTGCATTTTTTTCTATCCAGGTTTGGGTTTACTGCATTGTCAGTGTGTTTGGGATCATTGTCCTACTGGAAAACAAAGCTGCTGCTGATCAGAGGCTTTCCAGATGTTACAGCAGGGTGGATCAAATCTTACAGATCTGTTCCACATTCATGAGTCCATCAAATTTGATAAGGTCTCCAACACCACTGGCTGACATGCAGCTCCAAACCATGACAGAGCCTCCACCGTGTTTTGCAGATGGCTGCAGACACTTACTGTTGGACCTCTCTCCTGAGCTCTTCCTGTTTTCAATCAAAGATTTCAAATTTGGACTCATCACTCGGTAAGACCTGTTGTCCCTGACTTTCAGTGCTGTTCTTGTGTAATCTGGTATACCTCAGCCTTTTCTCCTTGTTTCATTTCCTTAAGAAAGGCCTCCTGACAGCCACCCTTCCACTGAGACCATTTCTGATTAGGCTTCAGTGAACAGTAGATGGATCGGCTAAAGGCCCAAATACAGCTCTCAGGTCCTGCGTCAGGTCTTTTTGTCCTCCGCTTATTCAGTTTCTTAAATATTTTTAAGAACACTATACACCATGGTGAAATATGCCGAAGTGCCTAAAGATACTATTTAAATTGGTTCTTTGTTGTCTGTTATGTGCAGGCACAACACTGGTTAGGTGCCTTTTTCAATGCTTGAATGATTCACAGGTCAGTGTTAAGCAGCTTAACAAACCAAACCACAGAAACATTCCTCTGAATGGTCATAAACAAGGACTGGAGTGAATGAGTGAAAAAGCAGCCAATGTCCAAAGAAAAACACTGAAAGACCTGAAAATGCAGAAAGGCTCAAGGTTTACTTTTAATTATATTTTCAATATTTGGGACTCAACTTTAATTGCCACTTAAGAACTAAGTGAACAAAAACATGGTCACTCCTTCTACACACACTTGGGTTTGTTAATCCAATGTGTCAACTTTAAGAAATGAATAACAAGTAAACCGAAATTTATTTTATGAAATAGTCTCCAGAAAAATTGCAGTTTTTTTTCTTGAAGATGGTCTTAAAATGTTGAGATATACTGTACTGTATATAGATATAAAGTGTGTAATATCTGCAGCCTCTTTCAGTTACAAGTTATTACATGCTTCTGAACAAAATATCAATAAGTGAAAAAGTTATATTTAGTTTACTTTCTGTCTTTTCAGTTCCCATCGTATCAAATGAAATGAGTTACTGAGGTTAAAGTCTTCAGCTTGGACGTGCCTCTCCAATCTGCCATGCTCCAGGGGTTATGAACATGCTATATTAAGAAATAAAGGTGATGGTATTGTCTAATCATCACTTTTGAAACACTATTGAATGAAATGTATGAAACAATACACGAGTCTCTTTTCAACAACAAAACCAAAACATGAGAAGATAACTGAAGGTCAGCACTACTGTAAACACAAGATCACAGAAGTTTTTATTATTATTATTATTAGAACCAGTAAACAACTATATCTAGCAAAAAAAGGTTAATCTGAAAGAGAACATTGGAAGATGTCTGCTTTCCTGTCTGAAGCATCATATACAGCCAGGTTATGAAGGCAGGCGACACTAGCAGCTGGTGATGTGCGGCCCAAAAGCAGACAAAAAGACTCCACCAAGCATCACTGGAGCACATGCCGGTTGTGCTCCATATGATAGGAAGAGCAAATGGATGGATGGAAATTACTGATGCGGTTACATGGTGGTAAAGGAGGGCTTTAAGCAGCTGGTTAAAAAGCTCAGCTCGAGCTACAACATCCCAAGCAGAGAATATTTTTCAGTTTTACTGTGTGACAATATTATGCAGGTTGAAGTGTTATGTTATACTTTTATTTAAAATTTCCAGGGAAAACACTATTTTGTGCTTACATTTGACTCATGCTGTGTCACTACTATTGCACTATAATGGTGCTGCAGCTGCTGTTGGCGCCTTGTGGCAATAGATTCACACTCTGAATTAGGTAGTCTGTCATCAGTGACAGCAGCTCAGTGGAAAAGAAGGATGGAAAATGCCCTTTATTCTGTTTACACTCATAAATGCTTGAAATATTGTGACGTAATGTTGAGGCTATATTGCCCACCCCTAGTGTCCATCAGCCAATCCGTATGTAGTTCTGTAAACACATTAACATTTCTTGAGAGAAGCAGAAATTCTCCATTGAAGACCTGCTGGTAAACACTGTGGAGCATTTGGCAGCAAAGAGGAAAATATATAAAGACATTTTTACCATCATAAGTTTGTAAAGACCAGAAAAAAAGAGTCAGCTGGACTTTCCACATAAATAATAATGCTACTGCGTACTGGCTGAATGTTGAATGTGAGAAGCTGCTCACAAATATATTCACAATATTATCTTAAGTTTTGATGATGGTGTCAGTGTTGTGTTTTTGCTGCCTCCAAGTGACCAAAAAAATTGTTACTGGAAGTTACATGCAGAAATCACACATTAAAACTTCCTGCAACACATGCTGTCTGTCAGCATACCTCATCATTTAACCGTAATAAAAGCTAGGCGCGTGTTAGTCTTTCTCCTAACTGACTCACTGTAATAATGATGCGAATCAAAAGTCTCTGTAAATTACCTTACGCTGCGCTCTCTGATATAAAAACAATTTATGTAATTACCAGCAGGATGTCTGCATAAAGCCAAAGCCAGCTCAGCACACGGAAACACATCCAAAGCCTCCCAACTGCAACTGCCAGCTAGAAATCTGTCAAACAGAGTCAATTATGCAAAGTAATCAGAGCAATAAAATATGGTCTAACTGCAGCGGAGGCGTTTTTGCTTTTATCCCACATTAGCTGTTGCTATACAATAATAAAATGTTGAAAAAAAAAAGGTTTGAAGCAGCAGAAAGTGGCATTTTAACAGCTCTGATAGCAGGGAATGGGACCCGGGATCCAAATGCAGATACAGCTGGTTAAGTAATAGGCAGTTTATGTAATTCAGAAATCAATACACAGGCTTACAGTTGGCAGGGTGTCAGAACAGGAACACAGATTTGAAGAGGCAGAGGCTGGTAAAGGCCACATGATGATCTTCAGAGAAATTCTACTTCTGGTTGTTCAGTATAGATTCTCTATCACCTCTCTACCCATGGGTGTCAAACCTGTGGAAGCTTGTTTCTGCCACTAAAAACAAAATTTTTTTTTTTTTTTCGAAATTTCGAGTTGTTTTCTCAAAATTTTGAATCACTAAGTCGAAATTTCGAGAAAACAACTCGAAATCTTGAGAAAATAACGCGAAATTTCGAGTTAATGAGTCGAAATTTCGAGTTACGTATCTCAAATTTTTGGGTTAATAATTCGAAATTTTGACTTAGCACTGCCAATCAGGAAGCTCCATGATCCATACATCATTTCCTTGTTAACCGGAAGCAGGAAGCTGAAGACTTCAGCTGTCCAAAAAGATCGACATGAAAACACTGATTCCTTACCTTTCATGGAGTTGTTTTTTGCTAGAAGCCATTTTGACTGCTGACGGTCAAAAAGATGCCGACAATTTGTTCACGTTTGCTAGAAACTGCTAGCTCACTGATACTGTCGCCACCCCATTTTGAGTGCGCACGCTCTGGCGGCATCTGCTTCAGGGTAACAAGGAAATGACCTCTTTCTCAGAGCTTCCTGATTGGCAGCGCTAAGCCGAAATTTCGAGTTATTAACACGAAAATTTGAGATACGTAACTTGAAATTTAGACTTATTAACTTGAAATTTCGAGAAAAGCACTCGAAATGTCGAGTTAATAACCTGAAATTTCAAATTAATAACTCAAAATTTAGAGTTATGGATGGTGATTTTTTTTTTCTTAGTGGTGGGAACAAGCTTCCATACAAACTTGATTTCCCACATGGTCAAATAGACTTGTTTGGCCTTTCGTTGCATGTGATTTCTACATGAAAAAGATGGACAATAAGCCCCCTTTTTCATCATCATCATCATTATTATTATTACTTTCAAAGGCAGTTGTGTTGATTCCTATTTCACGCTTCACATTTACACACTGCAATTTCAGCACCACAGTTAACAGACACAGTCACATATCGTCAACGCCGTTATTTATAATTTTCCAGGTTAATTCTGCAGTTTAAGATAAGCATACGGATTCTGAAGACATGATCTGATTAAAATGCCAGTTTTTGCCATCTGTTATTCAGAAAATTCCAGTTCTATGAGGATGCAAAATCATGTATTGTAGTTTGATATTTTGGACCCTTAACTGAAATATGAACACTAATTGTCAGTTTTATGGTGAAAGTTGAAGAAGGAAGACTGTTGCACAGAGTTCAGGGAGGAGTTGAGGTGGGCTGTGGGTGGTAGGGAAGAGTTACCAGATTACTGGGAAAGTACACCTGAAGTGGTGAGGGAAACTGCCAAGAAGGTGTTTGGTGTATCCACTGGACAGAGGAAAGAAGACAAGTAGAATGAAATAAGGAGGTGCCAGAAAATATTCAAAGGAAGAGGCTGGCAAAGGAAAAGTGGGATATCGAGTAAGAGAAAGAAAGCAGACAGGAGGCCTTGGAGTCTGCATTCAGCAAAGAGGTGTCAGAAGCAAAGGAAAAGGTTTGTAGTCATTTGTGGACACTAAGGAAGGGCTAGGCAGACAGATGGAGCTGAAAAGGATGTGCAGCAGGTCAAGGTGAATAAGGATAAAAATGGAAAGGTACTAATGAGTGAAGAGAGTGTGCTGAGGTGGTGAAAGGAGCTGTGGAATGAAGAAAATGAGAGTGAGAGGAGGACTGATGGAAGACGGTTAGTGAATCAGGAAGTGCAAAGGAATGAATGAAGGAACGAAGAGGATGAAGAGTGGAAAGGCAGTCCAGATGACATACTGTACATGTGGAGGTATGGAGATGTCTAGGAGAGAGGGCAGTGACTTTTTAAACAGGCTGTTTAACAAAATCCCAGAGAGCGAGAAGATGCCTAAGAAATGGAGAAGTGTACTGGTTTTCAAGAACATGGGTGATGAGCAGAGCTGTAGTAACTAAAGAGAGATAAAGCTGATGATCCATATCATGAAGGTATGGAAAAGAGTTGTTGAAGCTAGATTAAGAAGAGAGGCGACGATCAGTGAGCAAAAGCATGGCTCCATGCCGAGAACGTGCGCTACAGATGTGATGTTTGTTTTTAAAGTGTTGAAGAAGAAGTATAGAGACAATCAGAAGGAACTGCATCGTGTCTTTGTGGATTTAGAGAAAGTATGTGATAGGGTGCCATGAGAGGAACTGTGGCACTGCATGAGGAAGTCAGGAGTGGCAAAGAAGTATATGAGGGTGGTGGAGGTCATGTATGAGGACAATGAGCTGTGAGGTGAGTAGGAGTGACAGAGGGGATTGGATTATATCAGGGATCATCTCTGAGCCTTGTCTTCTTCACAGTGGAGATAAACAGATTGACAGAGTCTTTGTGGACTATGATAACTGTGATCTGTAGTGAGAGTAGGGAGCAGGTGGAAAAAGGATTTTTAAAAAATGAGAGGTGGAGGTACGCTGTGGAGAGAAAACTGGGGTCAACCATCCAAAGCAACGGATAGTGCACAAGAGATGTGAAGAGGAGTGAAGGCAGGGTGGAGCAGGTGGAAACGAGTGTCAGGGGTTATTTGTGACAGAAGGATGATGGTAGTGAGACCTGCTGTGAGGTACAGTTTGGCAGAGTTAAAGAATGGACAGTGTTAGAAATGAGTACATCAGAGGGACATCTCTCAGATGGAGACATCGTTACAGAGGCAAAGTTGAGGGAATGGTGGATACACTGGACAAAGGATGCTGAATATGCCAGGTAGGAGGAAAAAAGGAAGACCACAGAGAAGGTTTGTGGATGTAGTGAAGGAGGACATGCAGAGGGTTGGCGTAACTGACAAGGATGCTTGGGATAGGGTGAGCTGGCGGCAGATGATCCGCTGTGGCAACCTCTAAAGGGAGCAGCTGAAAGAAGAAGAAGTCTTCATGTAACCCACATATGACTCATATTTACTACAGTCTCAGTGACCTGCCTTTCACAAAGACATCCCTTTAGTATTAACACTGATAGACACAAAGCTGTGTTAACTTGGATCTCATGAGCTTATGATTATTTGATCCAGATGAGAGCTGCTGTGGACATATATAACACTGGCAATAACTGTTTGTTTGTTTTTAGCAGAAGATAATCACAAGTTATTTTCTTCTGGGACTAATTCTATAGCCAGCATGAGGCTGTACTGGTGCCTGGGTTGAAAGTTGCTCTGCCATCTGTGCATTCAAACAGACACTAGAAACACAACAGCTGTGCTGCTCTGTGCTTCTGTTATTGTGCTCTGCATCAGTCTTAAGAATCCGCATTTACGGGCCAACTCAAGCTTCAACTGGAAGTTGCAAAGTGCAAACTAACAGTGGAGTGATAGGAACGGGTGTGTAGCATGAGACTTATCACTGTTCACTGGATGTAACCATTATTTTAATCATCACATTAATCATCTATCACTAACCTGGGCTTAGCTTTAGTTTAGTTAGGCCCCAAAGTCACATTCAGCCCAGGATAAAGGTAGATCAGCTGATTTAAGCTGCTTTAAAGCAATCTGCAATTTGAAATTGCTGCTCCGGGTGCAAGAAACTTTTCAACCTATGCCTCATTTGATTATCGGTGTATCGGTTATTACAAATGCCTTATCTCCTTTTAATCCGAGGTCTTGCTGCTCCACCCATTTTTTACACGGATGTGGAAGGGGACAGAGGTGCTAGAGCAGATCCATACTGCCAAATATTATAAAAATAATTTACAGTATACAGTAATAACCTTCTCTTTAAGACTGCAGTGGTCCTGACTGAACAACTGTTTGCAATAAATAAAGATAACTAACACTGAGTTATATAGTTACCGTGACCTATTATTGTATAAATAAAAACCTTTATTCTCCAATACTGACTCTGTCTGACTCTACAGTATAAGCAGACTATTACATTAATAGATAACTAAGGCCTTCTGCTTCCTTGACTGGTCTCATGCACCCTGCCCTGCCATTTCAAAGTAGCCCCTCGACACTGAGCAGCAGGAGCCACCATGACAGGTGGAAGTTGAGTAATAACTCAGAGATGGAAGTTTAATCCAGGGTACTGAAGGAAAAGTTAACCGTGTGAGAATGACCACAGCATGAGTGTGGGTGCACTTGATTAGATTCTTTCTGTTGAGTTGTGGTTCTTTGTTACACACATAAACTCACATCAGCAGCAGTCACCGTGATGTATAACTGCTCAATTGGCTCATACAACAATAGGTGAAGTGAATAAAGGAATTAAACCCAGACCACAAGTCTGCCTGTGCTGGATCTGACTGTTGACTGCGATCCTGCATCAATGGGAAAATGAAATAACAATAAGAGCAAGTGACAGGAAGCGACGGAGAGGGAGGGACATTACCGCTCCTGTTCTGGCAGGCATCGAAGGAGCTCATATCATAAAGCTTCTAAAAATAGCAGCAGTGAGATTGAGACACTGCTGGGCAGAAACAAGAATGTGAGGAGATAGAATTTACTGACTTAAGGGAAGAAAAGAGACAGCTCTCTTTTTTCAAGTAAATGGAGTCTCTTCTCAATAGCAGGTGAATACATAAACACAATGTAAACATTAGTAGATTAACATCTCGCTAAAAACTACTGTGTCCATGAATAACACTAAATACAGAACATTAAAAAAAAAAAAATCTCTCATCTCACCTCTTAATCTCTCATCCACCCAACACTAATACTGATGTGAACATGTGAGATTTAGATAGTAGCTAAATCAACTTTATAAAAAGTGATAAGCCAAGGGCTTCAGGGAAATTACATAGCAGGTCATACACAATTGCTCATAACGTCAACCTGTGAATTGTTCTTAACTTGAGGAAAACAAAAATATCAATCAACACAAGGCAAGGCAACATCTCTAAAACAGAGATCTTTATAGAGCCAATAAAAACAAAATGAATGGTCAAAGCTGTCACACAGTGAATCTGTCAGCATAAACATCAACCTTAATGTACGCACTCACATTCAAAATGATATTTGTGACACTCGTCAGGAGGCGTCAGGACGTCTGTGAGATGCGTCACTGCTGAGATCACGCGAGAGCTGTGCGTAAGTAATATGGCGGTATAGTAAACAAACCGGTGCAACTCAGGTAAATCAAACCAATATATTTATACCAAAATAGAATTATTCCTAATACTAACCTCTGCCTATTAATTCTTTCAATATAACAAACTGGACGAGGAAACATTGTACAGCCTGGAGAGCTACGTCGACGAGTGCTTTGTCAACTTCGTGATGGGCAAACCACAAAAAAATCCTGCTACCACGGCCACACCAACTTCTAAACGCACTCGTTCCGAGTGCTCAACAAGCACATCCACATTATCCCCAGAGAAAAGCTTCACTGATGTCCTGGACTCCATCGACAAGAAGCTAACTAGCCTAGATGCCCGACTTGCCTTGGTGGAGGTTCTACACAAGGAATTCCAACAGCTGAGGGTGTCGTTGGAGTTTAGCCAAGAGCAGGTGGCGGCGCTTGCTGTCGAGAACCAAACGCTGAGGGATACCGTGAAACAACTCACCGATGGGATGACACAGCTGACCGGGGAAAACAAGAAAATGAGGGAGACCATTCTGGACATCCAGGCTCGGAGCATGCGGGACAACCTCGTCTTCTCCGGGATCCCAGAGCAAGCAGAGGAGGATGCCGAAGCCTCGGTTCGCGAATTCCTCCAGCATCAGCTGAAACTCCCGAGTGAAGCGGTAAAAAATATAACTTTCCATCATGTTCACCGGCTCGGAGGTAAGAAGCCCGATAACAAACGGCCTCGGCCAATTGTAGCTAAATTTGAACATTACAAGCAAAAAGAGCAGGTCAGGAGTCGGGGCAGAGAGCTGCGTGGAACACACTACAGTGTTAATGAACAATTTCCAAAAGAGATTCTCGATCGGAGGCGAGTATTATTTCCAATAAGGAAGAAATACATCACTGAGGGCGTCAGAGCTACGGTAGCTGTAGATAAGCTTTATGTTAACGGTCAGCTGTACAGGGACCGGGAGGTTACCCCATGGCTTTATTAGGAGCAACTTCATGTTAATTTAAAGCATGTAATTGATTAGATAAGAGATAAACTTAAACCGCGGCCGGTCTACAGGTCTGTATATAACAATTAATGCACAGCTCTTTGTTTTGTTATCATGTTGCTTTTTTTTCTTTTTTTATGCTTGGCTCTTTGGTGTTTGCACTGTTTCATTTCTCTCTCACTTTACACTCCTTTTTCTTCTTCTTTTTTTGCACCCAACATGTTTGCCACACGGACATACAGCACACACACTGCCATACAGGATACACAGTCATGCAGGACGCGTACACATGCGCACACAAGGTCATGGAGGACACATGCGAGGACGCGCGCACACATCTTTAGTAAACACACAACACTTCACCGGTTAATCTAAACATGAGCACACTCAAGTTTGTCTCATGGAATGTACGCGGAGTTGGTTCAAGGGAAAAGAGAGTGAAAATTATTAATCGGTTAAATGATTTACAGGCTGACGTTGTGTTTCTACAGGAGACACATGTGTCCAGAACATCTGCGCACACACTCTCCTCTCCACAGTTCCCTCACATGTACTCAGCCTGCTACAACTCCAAACAAAGAGGTGTAGCCATATTGATTAACAAAAAGATAAACTGCATCATTAGAAATACTACATCAGACCCAGAAGGTAGATTTATAATACTCAATTTAACTATTCAAAATATAGATTTATGCATTGCTAGTATATATGGGCCAAATGTTGATGACCCCTCCTTCTTTCATACCTTCTTCACTTTACTGTCCGATCACTCTGACACCACACTTATAATAGGAGGAGACTTCAACCTGGTACTTAATGCAGATATTGACAGGCTCAGTACAGCAGTGAGTCAGAGGAACTGGCAGTCTGCAGACATTCTTAAACAGTACATGAAGGATTTTGGTCTTTGCGATGCTTGGCGTTCACATCACCCCACTCTGAAAGATTATAGTTTTTTCTCACCAGTACACAAGTCTCACTCCCGCTTAGATTACTTTTTAGTTAGCAGCTCCATGATGATGGATATCACAGACACTCAGATCCACCCTATCACTATCAGTGATCATGCACCGGTGTCTATGTCTCTGACACAGAAAAGAGTCACACCACCAATTAGGAACTGGAGATTTAATACATCATTACTTAAAGAACAAGATTTCATTAATTATTTCAAAAAGGAGTGGTCAGCATATTTAGAAAATAATGATCAACCTGGAATATCACCATGTGTTCTTTGGGAAGCAGGAAAAGCAGTAATGAGGGTCAAAATAATATCTTACTGCTCGCATAAGAAAAATAAAGAAAAAGCACTTGTGTTAGAATTAGAACAGAAAATTAAATCTTTAGAAACTGCCTATGCTGCTTCACCACAAGAACATATAATTAACAACCTGAGGAAACTAAAACTGGAGTTAAATGAAATAATTGATAAAAGGAAACAATTCATGTTGCAGAGGTTGCGTTTAGAAAACTTCGAACATGGAAATAAATCTGGAAAATTTTTGGCTAACCAGTTAAAACTAAATAAAGAAAAAACAGCCATTTATTCTATTAAAGACTCAACTGGTAATATTACCCACGACCCACAACAAATAAATAACTCTTTTAGAGACTTCTACGAAGCCTTATACTCATCGCAGATTAATCCATCTGATGCTGAAATTGAAGAATATCTTAATAACATTAATCTACCTAAACTAAATGATGAACAGGCCGCGACTCTTGATTCGCCTCTTTCATCATCTGAATTTTACGAAGCAATACAGCATCTCCCAAATAATAAAGCCCCAGGCCCAGATGGTTTTCCAGCAGAGTTTTATAAAGAATTTTGGTCTGTACTAAGACCCTCTTTTCTCAGAATGGTGGCTCAGATTCAGAGCAATCATGCGGTCTCTCCAAACATGAACTCTGCTAACATTAGTCTACTTCTTAAACCAGGCAAAGACCCCACACTCCCATCCAGCTACAGGCCAATCTCTCTGATTAATGTAGACCTTAAAATAATTTGCAAAGTCCTTGCCAGAAGGTTAGAAAAAATCACTCCATCTATTATACATCCAGACCAAACAGGTTTTATCAAGGGTCGGCACTCTGCCAATAATACACGCAGACTGATAAATATAATAGATTACTGTTCTATTAATAAATTAGAAACCACAGTTGTCTCTTTAGATGCAGAGAAGGCATTTGATAGGGTAAATTGGAAATTTCTGTTAGCAGTTCTACACAAATTTGGATTTGGTTCATCCTTCAAAAACTGGATCAGAACATTATACAGCTCTCCAAATGCACGTGTTAGAACAAATGATCTTATTTCCCAAAGCTTCAGTCTGCAGAGAGGCACCAGACAGGGCTGCCCACTTTCTCCTTTACTCTTTGTCATTTTCATTGAACCACTAGCAGCAACAATCCGACAAAATGTAGATATTAAAGGAATTCAAACAGAAAACACAGACCATAAGATAAGCCTTTATGCTGATGATGTATTACTTTTCCTTGAGAACTCACAAACTTCTCTTCTAAAAACAATCACACTTATAGATAAGTTCTCATCTATATCAGACTACTCCATCAATTGGAGTAAATCAAACGTTTTACCTCTAAATTGTAATTTTCAGAACACCACGACCACCTCACTACAATCTGGCAATATTAAATATTTAGGTGTTAATTTTTCCCCCAGGCTGTCAGACCTGGTACGGTTGAATCATATTCCTCTATTAAAAACAGTAGAGGATGATCTCACACGTTGGAACTCTCTACCTATATCTATCATGGGGAGAGTTGCCACAGTAAAAATGATGATTTTGCCTAAAATCAATTATTTGTTTTCACTGATCCCTAATAAACCTTCTGTTGCCTGGTTTAAATCTCTGGACTCAAACATTTCAAAATTTTTGTGGAAAAATAAAACCTCAAGAATAAGTTTAAAAACTTTACAAAAGCTAAAATGCAGTGGTGGTCTAGAACTCCCAAACTTTTATCACTATTTCTTAGCCAATAGATTACAGTATATTTCAAGATGGATCAAATCAAGCCCTTTAGACAGCCCATGGCTGGATTTAGAACAAACACTCTGTGGAAAAGTGAAAATCTCTGACTTACCTTTCATTAGCGTCAGTATTAAACATCATAGCGGTTTTAAAAGTCTTAACATAAACACCTCTCTGACAGCCTGGTGGGAATTCTTAAAGATAACAAAGTCTTCACTTATCCCATGTGAACTGACACCCATTTGGAACAATCCAGATATATGTCAGAAAAAGACAGTACTGAACTTCTCAACATGGCAAGAGAAAGGAATAAAGAATTTAGAACATGTTATTCACGATGGGACCTTTATTTCATTTGAAGAACTTATTTCCAAATATGAAATTAGCAATAGCAAATTTCTCGAATACCAGCAGTTGAGGTCTATCATACAGGCAAGGTTTAATTTAAATAATTTAAAATTAGAAACCCCTGTACTGGTAACAGAATTTCTAAATCTTTATACCCCTAAATTATTATCAAAAATATATAAGTTATTATTAAAAATTAATGATTCAATATCCCTCCCAACTACAAAATGGGAGCGAGATCTTTCCATTAACCCAGAGGAAAACTTCTGGACACAGATATGTTTAAACACTTTCAAAATGACTAAAAGTCCGAATTTACAACTTATACAATACAAAACTCTCCATAGAATACATTATACAGGACACAGGATGTTCCAAATGGGCCTCAGAGACACAAATATATGCACCCACTGTTCAGGCAACCATACTGAAAACTATATGCATGCAGTTTGGGCTTGTACACCTGTTCAGAGGTTCTGGCAGAGGATATGTGAGGAATTATCCACATGTTTTAATTGCGATATCCCAACATCACCAAAACTGTGCATTCTAGGTGATTTAAGTGAATTAAACATGGAAACAAATATATCACACATAGTTCTTACTACCTTATGCATCGCTAAGAAAACTATCCTCATGAATTGGAAATCAAAAAATGATTTATGCGTTACTCACTATAAGAATCTACTTTTAGACCACATTAGTCTGGAAAGAATGTCTGCCACCTCTAAAAATCAACTGGCAAAATTTGAATCTCTCTGGTCCCCACTGATCAGCTCCATCGCATGATGGGGGTGACGAGCTGTGGTCTGGTTTCATGGCGCACCCGGTAGGTGGCTGGGGGTGGGCCGGGGGGGCCTGGGTGTCTGATGGCTCTGGCCTGGAGGCGGTGGCTACCGTTTTGTGGTTTCTGTGTCCGGGCCCTGGTTGTTGGTGGTGGGGACTTGGATGGTGCTCTTATGGTCGTGGGGTGTGGGGCTCGGGGTCCCGTGGTGGCGGTGCTGGCCCCGTCCGGGTGGCCGGCTTCCTCTGTGGGGGCCGGGGTGCGGGGGTCGGGGCCCTGGTGCCCGGGGTTGCCCGTTTCCTGGCTGGGTCTCCCTGCGCTGGAGGGGTCTGTGCCCCCTTGGGCGCGCCGCCGTGTGGGGTGGGTTGGCTGTGTCGGGGTGTCTGGCTGGCATTCTGGGATTCTGGGTGCCCTCCCCCATGGGGTGGTGGGGCGCTCAGGTGAGGGAGCAGCAGTTGCCCCACACGGGGCCGGTTGGTTCTGACTCAGGACCACTGTGTGCGTGTGTGTGTATGTGTGAGTATGTATGTGGGGGTGTGTGTCTGTGTGTGTGTGCGTGTGTGTGCGTGCGTGTGTATGTGTGCGTACGTGCGTGTGTGTGTGTGTGCGATATTTGTTGTCCTTTGTATGCATGTGGGGTGTGTGTTGTGTCCTGTTTGCAGTGGGGGCAGTGGGTGCCGGCCTGGAGTACGGTGGCGTCCTGGGGGTGCGGTCACTTCAGGCCCTGGACCTGCCTTCCCTGGGCTGCGGGGGGGTGTAGGGAACTGGGGTGCCTAGTGAGCCAGTAGCTAGCTGGCTCTCTCCCTCCGGGGGGTAGTCCTCTGCCTCCCGGTCATATTTATCCTGGCCCCTCCCCTCCTCCCACTCAGTTTAACATCACATTATGCACACATAGGTTCTCGGGGGTGGGGGGCTCGTGCTGCAGTGAGTAGGGCCATCACCTCGGCTCTGCTCGCTGTGCTGCGTGATGTCCCACTCCTCCTTTTTTAATTGCATTATACAGCTCACAACACATCATAGTACATATAGGGCCTTGGGGGGCAGGTGTGTCACACAGTGGTTAGTGGGTGGCACTGCTGAGGTGGCCCCACTTGTCTGTTCACTGCTGCCTGCACCTCAATTTTATTTACATTTTAGACATTGAGGGCCTTGGGGGGACAGTGTGGATGGGCGCTGTTATTCAGTGCTCATATTACATCTGTCCCTCCAATTTTAAAAGCACTGTAGTTTTCACACAGCCATACACATTCTTCTCAGTACATACATTCACATCACCCCCCCAACACGCTGAGTGGGAGGAGGGGGCGGGCGGGCCTTCTCACACCCCAGTTCCATGCACCCCGCCTGGGATGGGGACTGGCTCATTGTTCGGGGCTGGGTTGGCTGCTTCCCTGGGTTGCCGCTGGCTTGGTGCTGGTACCCGCTCTCCCACATTAGGTGTCCATGTATGTTACATGTGCGTATGCATGAGTGTGTGACTGGTGCATGCGAATGTGCGTGCGTGTGTATGTGCGTGTGTGTACATGAGGGAACGACTGGTACGTGTGTGTGTGTGTGTATGTGCGTGTGAGTGTGAGTGTGTATGCATGAGTGTGTGACTGGTGCATGCGATTGTGCCTGCGTGTGTATGTGCGTGTGTGCACATGAGGGAATGACTAGTACGTGTGTGTGTGTGTGTGTGTACGTGCGTGCTTGTGAGAGTGTGAGTGTGTGGACAGCTGGGCCTGGGTTGGTGGCTTGCCAAGCCTTGGCACCGGTGGGACACGGAGGGTGGGAGTTACCCCTCCCTACCGCTCCACGCTGCTCCCCACTGGTCGTCACTGCCGCCCCTGGGGTGTGGGTGCCCGTGGGTCCCGGGATGTGTGGCCGGATGTCTCGGCATGGTTTTTGGCCTGCTCCCTTGGCGGCCGTGACCTGGGGGTGGCTTGGGCCTCTTTGGCGTGTGGGGGGGCTCTGCCGGGTGTCGGGCTGCTCTCGGGCGCTTGGGGCCTCGGGGGCCGCATGCCTGGCTCGTGCTGGGGGTGCCGGCCTGCCGGGGGGGGTGGGCTGCCCGTCGTCTCTGGCTCTCTGGACTCTAGCCCCTGGATTGTGGGGGCTCCGTCTGTAGCCTCCCTCCTTCCTCTTCTGGGGAGTGTACGCGGTTGCCATCGGGATGTGTGGCCCCAAGTCTTCTGAGCTCCTGTGCTGTGGATGGCCTGGGTCCCCTGGGTCCTTCCCTATCTGCCTCTGGATCGCGGGGGGCATGGTTGCAGTTTCTCGCCCTCATTATCGAATACATTGCATGACAAAGGCGCATACACACACATCACTACAAACAATAAACTTGTGTGTGTGTGTGTGTGTGTGTGTGTGTGTGTGTGTGTGTGTGTGTGTGTGTGTGTGTGTGTGTGTATATGTAGGTGCATATGGGTGTGTGTATGGATGTGTGTGTGTGTGTGTGTGTGTGTGTGTGTGTGTGAGTATATCAACCCCTTTTATTTTTTTATTTTTATTTTTTTTTTCTATCTCCTTTCTTCCTTTTCTCCCCCCCCCCCCCCCCCTTTCTCCCCCCCACCTCTTGTTCTTGCCCCTTCCTTGTTGCCTGTCAGACTTGGCATGAATAACTAAATAAAAAGATAAATAAATAAAAATAAAATTGCAAACATTAACAAGAAGAGCCTATAGGAAACATATAGAGCTGTTCTTGTCAAAGCAAATATGTTTGGTACATCAGTGCATTCGGATCATCATTCCGATTGTGAAAGATGCCAGACATGACAGGCTAAAAAAAAAAAAAAAACAAACAAAAAAAACAAAAAACAAAATGATATTTGTGAATATGGGAGAGCAGTGGGTCTCAGCCAATGGATGTCCCTTAGTGCCTGATGGAGATGCTCAGACAGGCAGATGAAGATGAGGCTGGGGAGACGTATTTATGTGGCATATAAAGTCAGTCAATTACAGATGACACGGAAACTTGCTACTAAAGGAAAATTAGTTTAGAATTGTGTGCATGTGTGTCACAGATGCATGGTACTCATCCTGGTACTTAAACCAAGAGCACAGCAACCTTGTTCAGATTAATAGAAACTAAACTATAGCGGAGCTTCTCACAACCATCCATGACTTTCTCTTTAATCGTAGATGTGACAAGAACTGTGGGAACAGGATCAGAGAAGGATGAAAAAAAGAAGACAAAAAACTGAAATGCTCAATGTATGTGTATGTTTCTCTGTATCCTGTAAAACTGTGTCAGTGTGTAGCATTTCATATGTTATGAGTATTTTTAATAGCATATTATACAACACAATAAATGTAATGTCAAAAAGTGCCAGCATCACCGCAAAGAGATACTGCTGAACCTGCACAAACACACAAAAATACAGGAGTATATACAATACTATGTATATAAAGTACATACAGTACTATGCACTGCATATATGTGTATACATGTAGCTTGTTTTCATGGGTCTTTGCCTCTCACCCCTGTAACACATGCCACAGGCCTGAGGGATCGAGAAGGGAAGAAGTCCAGGTAATCCTACCTGTCATCTCCCTCCCACACAGTCATCACGGGTAACCACGAGAGGAACTACATCCAAACATGCACAATAAGTGCAAACACACATGGTCGCATGTTACCAGCTGCCTAATGATGTGTTTATTGTATTCGAGGTGGTGTATGAGAAACAGCAGGGCTTGTCTCATGTGGGATTGTTTGCTTGAGGCAAACAATTTCAATCAGTTGTGAGATTGTTTGCAACAATCCCACAATTGACTCTCAAGGAACACCAAATTTTTAAAAAATCTGAGCACATCTCAACATCACTGATCTCAACAACAAAAACTGAGTTGGGCAGCCACACAATACGGGCAAGAATATTGGTCCCATAAGGATTATTTAAGCACTAAATAAAGCAAAGATTACTCTGATACGCCACAGGATTAAAGACATGGAACTGGGATTGAGCAGGATATGTCCACATTGACTTCTTGTTTATTGACAGTGACTTTGAAGGTCTTCAAAGCTGAACAAAGTTCAACAAACTAAATCTTTGGCCAAGTGTTGGTACATCCTACAATGGGTAGTTCTTTATTTTCAGCTGCAGCTTTAACATTTTCCTCTGTGGTATATCCCTTCTGTCAGTGTGCCATGTCCAATGATGACACTGATTAATTGCTAATTTAAAAAAGAGGAAAAAAAAAAAATCCAAAAACAAAACAAAGTGATGCACAGAAACGAAATAAATGTCAGAAATATTAAAACAGAGAGGTGTCAAACTGCAGTGTCTGCAACTACCAGACTGATCAATCTAATAATTATTAATCTAATAATTGTTTTGGCACCTGCAGCATTTGGAAAATCCTCAAAGGGACATCACAGCACACACACACACACACACACACACACTCTGACCTTTATTGCTGGTGTATTAGAAAAAATAACTTTAAAGAACACCTACTACAGACTCCTTTCAAAAGCATGTTAGTTTTTCTCATTTTGAGCAACTAGTCCACAGAGAAATCCTCACTCCTGTTACTTTAATGCAGCTCCAACTTCTCTGGAGAGAGAAACACAGGAGGAAAAAAATTGGCTGCTTTTTCCTCTTAAGTTGAGCAATTCATTATTTACCAGACAAGGAAGAAGAAAGAAAATGAGACTGTGCGCATGGATGACTTGCTCTACTCTCTGCTGCACCTTGTCCCTAATGCTCCTGCAGACTTCCTGCTCACCAAGCCTTAGACAATCACAGACAGACACTCAACTAATGCATATGTGCTACAGCACCATGAGCACTCAGGCTCACAATTTCACATAGAGGCTTTCCTATACAGGAATCAGGAGATGTAACAGGAAAAAAAAAAGAAAATCGCTATTATTGTGGGTGAATCTCCCAACAGTCTGCACATGTTTGAATGCAAGCTCCTAGGAAATGTACATTTCCATCCTTTTAGCTTATGAATGCAAAACACAAGCTTTTCACAAAGAACACCCCATCTGAGACCATACAGTTCACACAGGCTGCCTGGGAATTCAGTGGGCCAAGATCTTTGCCAGGTGTGGATGTAGAATAAAGATTTTGTCCTAAATAAAAACAGTGCAGGAGGTTTGCGTTAACAGCAGCCAACCTTACAGTGACTAGAATGCAACTGCCCGCCCTAAGATCCGTTAACCATTATTTATAACAATTCATGCTGCTAACAATAGATTTAATCAAGATTTTATCTTCTGTTTTCCTTCGTAGTTGTGGGTTAATCTTATCTTCTTCAAGCTCTGTATAAGTCTAAGATTGTATAAACCATGGATAGCAGATGCTTTTCCCATGTTTTTATGGTCCGCATGGTCTTTTTAACTCATGGTCACAGGTCATGCTGAGCAGAGTGGATCTGTGTCCACATACATGCAGGACCAGCTGCTAGCACTCTCCAAAACACTACTGTCCCCCAGAGCAGGAGTATGTGGACTTTAAAACGTAGGACAACAAAACTCTGGACCTTGTGTATGTAAACAACAGGGATGCATACAGAGCCACTGCCCTGCTCACACTAGGTACATCAGACCACAACCTGTCCTGTTAGTGCATTCCAGTTGAAGCTGGAATTTCTGAGCTCCAAGTCCGAATTTTCAACTGGAACATCACCTCAAGTTAGATTTCCATCTCTGAAAGCGGCAGCAGCCCCATCAATCCTGAGTTTACAATCCAAGATGGCGACAGTGAATGTAAACAGCAATAAACGTCGTAAAACTGTAAAACCTTTAATCTGTACTGTCATTGTGATTCACTAAATAAGCCATACACAAACCACTACCACCACAACCACTGTGAACATGCTGCAGCTGTGTTATCAAATTAAATCAAGTTAAATTTTATTTATAAAGCTCCAATTCATAACAGTCACCTCAAGGTGCCTTATATTATAAAGTAAAGACCCTACAATATTAGAAAGAAAACCAACAATCACACAAAACCCCTATGAGCAAGCACTTGGCAACAGTTGGAAGGAAAAACTCCCTTTTAAGAGGAAAACCCTCAGGCAGAACCAGACTCAGGGAGGGGCAGCCATCTGCCACAAGCGGTTGGGGAAAAAAGAAAAGAGCAGAGAAAGACAGAACAAAAGGGAGTCTATAGGAGAGAGGGCCAGGGATCAAATACAGAAGTAGTGTATAAACACACAGTGAGTGAAAACAGATGAGTGAGGAAGAAATGCTCAGTGCATCATGGGAAGCCTTCCAGGAGCCTGTTGCAGTACAACTAAGGGATGGTTCAGGGTCAGCTGATCCAGCTCTAACTATACGCTTTATCAAAAAGGAAAGTTTTAAGCCTAATCGTAAAAGTAAAGAGGGTGTCTGTCTCCTGAATCCAAACTGGGAGCTCGTTCCACAGAAGGGGATCCTGATAGCTGAAGGCTCTGCCTCCAGTCCTACTTTTGAAAACTCTAGGAACCACAAGTAAGCCAGCAGTCTGAGAGCAAAGTGCTCTTTTATGATAATAAGGTATTATGAGGTCTTAAAGATTTTTAAGTGCAAAAAACAAAACAAAACAAAACAAAAAAAAACCAAGCACTGTGCTGTATTGCTAATGATGCACAAATTGCTCTACCTTTTCATTGCTTTTCCAAATTTATTACTGGATCACGCTCAACTCGGGGGGTGACGTCACTGCCACCTCTGATATCCAACTTCCAAAGTAAATGGAATGCAGCTTATTAACACCTCAGAATGTCCCTGCAGTTCACAGACTCCTGTTGCCACCAAGTCTGTGAGGAGGTGGAGTCAAGAAGCCAATGAGGTGTGGTAGGACTGCTTTGACACTACAGACTGGGACATGCGGTGGGATCCAAATGGAGATGACATCAACATCATCACGGAGTGCATCACAGACTATATTCATTTATGTGAAGACACATCAGGGCCAATGAGCTAAATATGTTTTTCAACAGGCTCGGTTTTGGACCCCCCGTTGCCCCTCCCCACATAGCAGCAATCTTAACACCTCAGCCATCAAACCATCCCACATTCTGCCCTTCCAACCCCACGTTGGGCTTGGGTGCTCAGAACCCCCCATCCCTTTCATCCTCTTGGATTCCCATGCCTGTACACAGGACTGTGACAGCAGGCCCTGATCGCATCGGTCCCAGGAAGTCCTGTGCTGACCAGGTATCTGGCAGCATTTATTCAACCTGCGTCTGCTGCAGGAAAAGGTACCAGTGCTATGGAAGACATCATGTTTAGTGCTGGTAGAAAAGAAAGCTGCCCCTTCTGGCCTTAATAAATTCAGATCATTTGCCTTGGCATCACATGTAATGAAGATGCTGGAGAGACTGGTTTTCACCTGGCTTAGCTCACAGGTGAAACATTATCTTGATCCCCCTTCAGTTTGCTTACCAGCCTGTGGGGGTATTGCCATTATTTACCTGCTGAAGTGTGCACATTCTCACCTGGATAACATTTGTGGCATTGTGAGAATCATGCCTTTAATGCCAACCAACCACCTCCTGAGTGAGAAGCTGCTCAGGATGGGTGTCTCAACTTCTACTGTCTCCTGGATTGCTGACTATCTGTCAGAGAGGCCTGAGTTTGTGCTGGAGGGCACCCCATCTGATGTATTGGTTTGTAATACTGGGGCACCACAGGTGCAGAAGTTGATGGCACTGCAGTGTTTGGGTGTATTAGGAATGGGCACAGGGAGATGGTGAGAATCTCTGTGGGGAAATCACCTACTCCTGAATATCAGAAACACAAAAGGGTTGAGCTCCAGAGGAAAAAAACTGCACCCAAACCCATTAATATGGAGGTGGGAAAAGTGTATGCCTACAGGTACTTGAATGTTCACTTTAATGAGCGACTGGAGGACCAGCAGTGATGCTGTGTGGAAGAAAGGGTAGCAGGCTCTACTTACTGAGGACGATATACAAGATAGACATAACTACTATAAAGTAGCAACTTTCCAATCATAAGGTAAATGGTAAAATGGACTAGCTCTTATATAGCACTTTTCTACTCAGTCAGAGCACTCAAAGCGCTTACACAACATGTTTACATTCACCCATGCACTCACATTCATACAAGCACTTCCATGTTTAAACTAAGCTAAGTGCTTTTAATTAACTAGCATTCACACACATTCATACTCCGACAGGATGGTCGGAGAGCAACTTGGGGTTAAGTATCTTGCCCAAGGATACATTGGCATGTAGCGTGGAGTAGCCAGGAATCGAACCGCTGACCTTCCGATCAGTAGGTGACCTGCTCTACCTACTGAGCTACAGCCAGGCTCACCCTAAAGCATACCCTGTTTCAGACTCCTATTTGACCCTAAAGGTATTTAAAACTAACAACTGAGATCTTAAACTCTTCATAAATGTTTACAGAGGTAGGTTATAGGTACAAGAAGCACTCTGAGCACAAACCTCCACCAATTCAGCTCACTCTCTGGACACTTTTTACTTTTAAGGTAATCATATTATTTTGTATATATTCATTTTGTTTTCTTTGTTCTTTTTAAACATACTTTATATGTTTATAGCACAGTAAAAGTCAAATGAGGGCAGCATGATAGATGTTTGCTTTGATTACACAAACATGCAGGAGTAGGTGATGGATAATAGGCACTGATTTATAAGTGTATGATGTATTATGAGCGTATTATATAATATTATAATGAGGCTTATGCATAAATTCAATAAGGAGATCTGTATTCACTCCTCTGTCTGCTTTCCTGGGTATCTGGCTGCAAGTTTATTCTTCACATCACCTCTACTTTCCCACGCTGTCAAACTCAAGGCTGACATCATTGCTCTAGTCCAATCATCTTTCTGTCCGCCTGCTCCAAGCCAATCAGCCTCTGCTCTGCATACCTCTCACTGCTTACCTGTCATTCTTATTGCAGGCTCATTCATGCAACCCACCCCATCTCTACCTCCTGCAAGTCACTCAGTGCTCCATCCAAGCCTCCGTCTTTATCTTCACCACCACCAGCGTTTAAACTCCGGGGGTCCTTCTCTAATTCCTATCATTGCTGGGATTCCGTTCTGCTTCTATTGGCTGTTGGAGTCTAATTGTCAAATAGCTTAATTGAATTCTGTATATCAATAAATCATGTTCAACTCTTCCTAATGATCTCTCCTTACTGAACTACGGGATATTTCTAACTAACTGCAGCTCATTCTTTCTCTTGGCAATACGTTCCTTAAAATAGAACACATTTTGGGGCCAAATTGTAAGAAAGGCAGATGTAAAATGTAAAATTGAGGTCAGAGTTCAAACGTGACATGATATTTGGATGCAAATTATAACGTGATATTTATAATCCCCATATACCAGCGTCATTTGGTAAATGTTGCCATTACAAACAAAGGCAGCAGAATTTTAAAGATCATAGACATTTTATGAAAGTTTGACCTTATCTGACCTTGAAGAAGAGGTCAGAGGTCCAACATAACATGATATTTAGAATCCCCATATATAATTCCCTATATTCTCACATGCTGTCAAAGGCAGTAAGAAATAAAGCTTTAATAAATAGCTCTATGTAGCATTATTATTTCTTTGACCTTTAGATCAATCTATTGACCTTGAAGGAGAGGTCAGAGGTCAAATGTGACATGATATTTTAAATCATTGAATGGTACCTTCTTTATGTTTTCAATATACACCACACAGTCATAGTTTCTATGTTATAAGGCTTTTTGTCAATTTTTGACCAATAAATCATCAAGCTGACCTTGAAGACCTCGGTAAATGTAAGCCAAATTTTAATAGATTGTTAACATGACCCCACTCTGCACTCCAGCTCTGATGCTGCACCCCCAGCAGATCACAGCAAAGTACGCTGTACTCACAACAACTTGGTGATAGAAAATCTCCATCATTTTGCTGTGTACATTAAAGGATCTCAGCTTCTTTATAAAATAGAGCCTGATCATTCCCTTTCTGTGCTGGTCTTCCAGCTCAGTCTGTCGTTGATCTGGATGCCCAGGTACTTGTACTCCTCCACCTCATCAACATCCTTTTCAAGGATGGACACAAGCTACACAGCTGTACCCATAAAAATCATCCACTCAGGTGCAGGTACTCCTACTCTGGTCCATTATTGATACATCCAACTACTGCAGAATCGTCAGAGTATTTCTGTAGGCGGCATGACCCAGAAATCCTGAAGTGTACAAGGTGAACAGAAATAGAGACAGAACAGTCCTCTGTGGAGCTCCTGTACTGCAGATCACCAAATCAGACAGAGCACTCCTCAATCTCACACACCTGTCTGTCTATCAGGGAGTCAGTAATCCATGAGATGGTGGACATGTTTACTGACCTTTGCTGTAGCTTCTCTCTCAGTAGCAGCAGCTAAATCGTGTTATATGCACTTGAGGAACCAAAAGTGATCCTCACCATGTAGCTTTTAACATCTAGATGGGAGTAAGTGCTCTACAGCATGTAGATGACTGCTTCACGCACTCCCAGATTTGATCTGTATGTGAAACTGCAGAGGCTCAAGAGATGACTTGGGTGGGCCAAGACTAGCCTCTCCACTACCAGCATCACATGTAATGTGAAAGCAACTGGTCGATAGTCGTTAAGCTCTGATGGTGTTGCGTTCTTCAGTAGAAGAACTAGGCAGGATGTCTTCCATAATGCTGGTATCTCCCTGTTTCAGACTCAGACTCAAGTTTGGCCTCCAGCTTCTACCTGTAGGAGTTCTAAGCACATGTCAGAAAGCTTTCTTCAACTAATGTAGTCCCCCCCCCCCCCCCCCCCCCCCGAGTTGGAAGCTATGACAACAGAAACATCACTGGTCTTCGGAAATGATGGTCTTGAAGCAACATTAATTATGATTTTGTAGAATCAACACAACCAGCCCATTATTAGCCCGTGCTTCATTTAGACACACAAAAACCCATACAAAGATACTGTAGTGTATTTGGACGGATGCTTGATCTTAAATTTTCTATATTTTAAGCCAATTATTTTCTTAATGGAATCCATTAATGGAGATGATTTCATTTTTGTTGTCAAAATGAATCTATACTTAGGGAGATAGTAAACAGCACAGATACAAAGTGAAATTAAAGAATGACCAAAATGGCTTTCAGCTTTAATTTTAGGGTGTATTCATCCACATTAGGGAGACAGTCTAGCTTGTTCTAAACACAGTCCTCTAATTTTGGACAATGCATCCAATGTAGCAAAACAAAGATCCTACAGCTAAGGCAGCACGGATGTTTTGAGTCAGACCAATACAATATAACAGACACTCATCAGCATGATTTCAACCTTAATGCAAAGATTCAACTACTGAAAACCACCACTGGAAGGGGGAGTGAAAAGCTGGCCATCATATGGTGGATAACTGCACATATTTTCAGACAAACTCACCTCAAAGTGCAACAAAGTATTGAATTAAATGGCAGTTACAACAATGCTGTACAATCCTTTTCATCACTGCACAACTGGTCAATCATGGCATAAAGCAGATGTGACAGACAGTGGACTTCATGCAGCAACTAAAATATATTTATTGTATATAATGCCACAGAAATTTCTCCAGGTGTTTTCTGTTTCCTTAAGCTGGTGCACAGAGTTGCAAAATATCACAGACTAAGATTCCCAAGGTGCATTTTGCAACATCCAAGAACAAAGCTTGAAATCTTGTTATGTTCACTGGCAACAGTGGACAAATGGACTCCGAGCAGCACAATGGATCTCTTTGAGGGGGACATAAAAAAAAAAACTGATATTCACAGATTTCTGGGATCAATAACTGGAAGTGAAAGAACCCAATTCCTAAAACTAAATTGTTCTCTCAAAAAAAAAAAAAAACACCGTCTTTGCAGACAGCCTGACAAGTGTGCAGGGAACATCTAGATGCTCCTTGCACACTCATACCACAAAGATATACTGACAAACATATTCACTTCACTCTTGCACAATGCTCTGTCATCTAATTCTCTTCACACCTCAATGGCCTTCTGAAGGCTTTACTCCAATACTTATTTTGGAAAATACATTTCCTTTTAGTGTCTTAATGGCCAGATATAGTGACATCTTTATAACATATCTGCACAACCTTAACCCTCATCTTTCACACACTATAAGCATCAGTGCACACACAGTAGGTTTTCCCACCTTCCTTCATCTTATTCTGACACTTTCTTTCCACACACATTTCAATGTATTAATCATTGAAAACAAAGCCTTGAACAAGAAACCAAAGACATGGTGATACAATTAACTGGCTTTTCACACACTGAGTATTGTTGCAACGTGTTCCATGTGTATAAATGCTGATAAAAGAAACTAAAAAAAACAGAGCAGTTACTGAAAGCCTTTCATCGTAGGCTGCTGTTCAGGTCACAGCTCATTTCAACTTGAAACATTTTAACTGCATTTAAAGAAACTTCCTCTTTAATTTTCCTTTGTGGTGATGACAGGTGGCAAAGCTTGTCTTGACCACAGGATTAAAAGGAAAACTGTTAGCTGGTGAAGAATCCCAGGTTGTCTTTGCTCCTTTGAGACAAAAAAATATGAGAAAGGTCAAACGGTGATCACTGATCAAACCTAGCAGAGATCAAATGATCTGAAGTGAATTGTTTGTCTTTACGGGACAGGTTTTGATGCCTTTTGAGTCTACAAGTTTAGCCTACCTATAGTGGCAGAAGGATGCAGTTTTAGTCATGATGTTTTACTAACGTTTTTCCTCAAATTAACTGCAGCCCAGAAAGTGATGTCAAAAAAATGATAGGTTTGCCTGCAGAAGATTTTTTGTTTGGAGGAAACGTGTTTTGCAAAATTGGCTGGAAAGTTGTTAGATGCAGAAATCCGAGAGCTGCCGTCCTTTATCACCAAGGACGAAATAACCAAGAGGTATAACTGCAACTTATATATCACAGAACTCTCTCCACGAACATGAACATAAGAATCGTCCACATCTGGAAGACACCTATCAAACCCAGCAAGGATTTATTTGCTGTACGGATCTCAGCAGATGACAGCATGCTAACTCACTTTGGAAACCGAGATCATGTGAGGAGTGCGCGATTTGTTTTTAAAGCCGGACACATCCTGTTCTGCAAGCTTAGATTTGGCCTGCAGCTTCTTCCCCGCTCACAATATGCCAGTTAGCCCATGGTTACATTCTACATTGCTATTTTTAGCTGTGAAAAATTGGAACCGACTATAGAACCAAACAAGGCTTTAGCCTAGTTTAGACTGTACCACTGTGGAGTGATAGGGTTAGATTAACCCAGGGCTAATCGCCAGTAGAAACATTTGTCTATATACTGCAACAAAGTCAGTTGCACACAGAAAATCTCTGTGTATCTGCACATGGGAAGTCATGAGCTATATTTTGCAAAATGTGTGGTGAACACAAACAGCTTAGGTGTTTTTTTATGTGTGTGAGAAGAACATTACTTTTTTTTAAGCTCACACATGCGCAGCAGGGATGACCTAAAGACCTCAGCTTCTCTCTTTGTTATTTTAATCTCAGATGTGAACAAAAAGACAAAGATCCTCACTCTCCCTGTTCTGTGCCATACAGACGCATGCTTTGTCAACAGAAAGGAGAGGCAGTTAACAGCATAACTTTCTCCATGCTGCTGGCTGTGTATAATTAATGACTCCCCAAAACATTATTAATAAAAACCTAGCGCAAAAAAACCCTTTTTCATGCTGCAGCACCCCCACCCCTGAGGTGCTGTCATGCAGCGGATCTTGATCTTAAAAATAAAAGGTCGGACTGCTGAAAAAAAAAAAAGCAAAGAAATTAACCGACGGTGCACATATCTGTAACGCCAACATTCCATTATTGCAGACAAGTCAGGCACACTAAAATCTGTGCCTGATCTGAACTGTCTGGAGCTTCAGGGAAGAGTTTGTCTTGTTTGTTTTTTTTAATGGGAAGCAGTGAGAGCAGAAAAAAAAACTCCTCTCAGCAATCAATTAGTTATCAAGTCAACTTTGTTTGTCTGCGAGCGAACAGAACGAGGATGAAGGTTTCTGGATGTTCTGCCCTTAGCCAGCTGCTGGTCACTAGCCTGTTATGAAGAGCTTCTGACAATTCTCGCTCATTACGACATCATCATCAGCTGAGTGTGAGGGCAAGCATGTGCACATTGAAAGTGAGGTGAAAGCAGTAGCCAGATCATCTCAGTCAAGTCCAGAACGCTTTTTAAAGGCCTGCATTCACTCAGGTCCTATTTGGAAGTCACGTATCCAGCTTCAGCGTGAACACACCTGACAGCGGTGTACGTGAGCTGGATATGTAAAAGAATACCAACACTGACATCACCAGAAGCTTCCTCATTGCTCCACTGACCCACATCGTGGTTGTTGCTCTCCCAAATGTTTGGCCAAGCTGTGAGGTGCTGACACGGAATAAATGGACAACATAAGCAGAAATATGATTGTTTACTTTAACTTGCAGTTATTGAATATGACACTGGTGGGAATTATCTTAAACTGTTTGGATCAAATTAACAATAATTGTAAAAACTGTCCTTGAAAGTAAATGAAAAAATGCCCTCAGCAGTTAGCTTATTCACTAAGGTGAGACGAGTGTCAGTCACATGCACACATGCTGCTGCTCAGTCAAACTGCTTCATTACACACAGTCGGGCACACACTCCCCCACTATGTACGCCCATCTGTTTTTTTTTTTTTATTCTCGGTCACATCAATAATCCAATAGAAGGCTGGTAAAAGCCTCCCAGTCTGCAGGCTTTAGCCCTTAAGTCTGTCCCTCCCAGCATACAAGCTGTCCCGAAAAAGCCGGCACAGCATGCGCAGCCTCCCAGCAGACGCCTTTAACAGCCCCGCTTCGCCAAAAAACACACTTACGAGCCTGTTTTCTTGTTTATTTATGTTCCTAAAATTCTGCAGAACAAGGATGAACACCCCAAAGATGATACGCGCCTAGTCGGCTGCAGCTGGTTCCTTCTGGTGTGAAATCAGATCAGTTTGTATGCAGTTACTTTGTGAAGGCAACACATTAAAAACCAAATCATTTAGCATGTAAAAAAAAAAAAATGTTTAGGGTTTTTGCAGTTAGCGAGAAGACAACAGTAAGTTTTTCATTTTTAACCATAATCCAAACCTCCCACCATTAAAGGTGGTTTTAATAAACGTGAAACATTTATTACAAAAGTATCTAAATATACACTAATAAATTACAGGGACCGCCAAAAGCCTCAGCCACAGGCTCATATAACCTTTATTTTAAACCCTTTAATCTTTGATTCATTATAATTTAACTTGGGTTGTACAAAAGTTACTGAAAATAAATCTAAAAGCAGGTATACCATCTATATATTGTACAGAATGCAGAAAGAAGCAGGTTTAAAGCTGTATTAACCTGTTTTTAGTCACAGCAGGCAGCACAGTCAACGTGCTGGCATTAAACTGTACAGATCAGATTACCACCGGAACTGCACAACCCACAAATAACAACTGACTGCTAATATGAAAAGGTTAGTGGTTTATTTAATCAAATGCTAAAATTGGCAGAAATATGTACAGCCTTTTGTAACTGTTTGCTTTCTTTAAATGTTGTGTGTGCTGCACTAAAATCACACACTCTCCCATTAAAGTGCTTCTCACTGTGATGAAGAGTCATCAGCATTTCCCCAGTTAAAAGAGAGGATTTGTCTACTGATGAAGACAAAGCTGCAAAGTTGGGATTTGAAACAACAAGCCATGCTGATGCCCCGAGAGCAACAACTGAGAAACAGCAAATTTGCACTTTTCTAAGGGTAATAAATCCTTTTTAGACTGGTGAAGAGGTGTAAAGGCCTAGGGAAGTAGTAAAAAGAAGAGCCTCACTTACAGAGTAGTTACATAATAGGAGCTCCAGTGACTTGAGGTTTGGCATGCTATGACTGCGAAGCCCCAGTTGCGCTGCATCCCTCTCTGGCTCACATTGTGCTGCATCACTTCATTCTCTGTATTTACCTCACTGCCTAATCTGCTGTGAAGGTAAGGACCGAGTGTCTATTCTCTGCTAAAAGCCCTGTGAAAATGAGTTTGGAGTTTTTTCTGCTGACTTACAGAAAGCAGGAATTTAAAGAAAAAAAATCTGACTATAAGGGTAGAAGAATAAATGAGTCTATTGATGCTGACAAATCTGTTTGTTTCATGCACAGTACCAGTCAAAGGTTTGGACACACTTTAGGCTTAAATTGAAAACACACAGAAAAACCTGAGTGGATTAAAAGAAAAACGTACAAGAACTGCATGAAGACAATAAAGACATCCACTCCTGGGAAGACTGTGGCATTGTGTTAGAACACCTGAATGCCCCGGACCAGCAAACTGCCAAAACTTCTGCTTTTACAGACGTGAGCGCACTTGCTGATGAACAATCAATCAAGTATCAAGCATTTTACATTACAGATTCCAACCAATCTGAGAAGCATGAGAAAAACACCCCAGCAGGTTACCAATCATCCAAATATCGTTTTGTGATTCACCAGGTTCCAAAATGTGCCATATAGATCTGGCTGAGTCAGCCGGAGCTACAGTATATCTTGCATCAATTGCCTGCCCTATGAATGTGCATTTACATCATCATGTCACATTATAACACTGCTGGGACATCAAGTCATCAGTACTGAAACATGACTGGCTCACAGCCACTTGGGGTCAACAATGTCCAAACATTATGGTGCAATTCTAACTTCTTATCTGTTATCTTAACAGATACAAAATAATATTGTTTATGTTGTTTGTGTATAAGTTTATACCTAAAACGAACCAATAACTGTCAGACTGCACAGCAATTCTGGATATTTTAAGCTTCATCCACAGACAGCGTAACACTTTGTTCCTGGTGTATTTCAGATATCTGGACAGCAGAGCCTTTCATCAAAAACTACAATAAATTGAAGTGTAATAACTTGAAGGAGTCAATCACCTAAAAATACTACCAAATATTTATTATCAGCAGAATGAAACCCCCTCTCTGAATTTGCATCCCAGCTTTTCTGCATCTTAATGTATCCTTTAAGAATGAAACTGCAGACTTGGCTGTAAATTGCTCAGCAGTATTGAGCTGCTGGCTTAACATGTAGAAGTGACTAGTGTGACCGAAAACAACCGTTTCTCCCTGATACGCTTCCCAGTCCCATCCGTGCAATATGAAAAGAAAATGCAGGAGTTTGCATGTTCTCCCCGTGTGGGTTTCTTCTGGGTTCTCCAGTTTCCTCTCCCAGTCCAAAGACATGCACTCACTGGGGTTAGGTTAACTGGCTCCTCTAAATTGCCCATATGTGTGGATGGTTGTCTGTCTTTCTGTGCTGGCCGTGCAACAGGCTGGCAACCTGTACAGGGTGTACCCTGCCTCTTGCCCTATAACAGCTGGGATAGGCTCCAGCGACCCTGAACAGGATAAGCAGAAGTGAATGGATGGATGTTAAACTGTTGTTTAACGGTTTAACATTTTCGGTTAAAGGAGGGAATGGACCCAAACACAGGACACACAGAGGCTAAGTTAAAGTTTCAATCCAAAATTTTAGTCCATACAGGTCATATACAGTAAAGGAAGCAGTGAGGTAATGTAACAATCCAAATTTGGAGTAGGCAAAAGGTAAAGTTCAGTCCAACAGTCCACAAGAGTCATACAAAAAGAGATAATAAAAATAGGAAATTAATAAACACCATAAATGATCTAGCAGAGAACAAAAGAAGGCCAAGGTCTAATATAAGTAATGGGAAAGTATTAAAACACTAAATCTATGGTAATCCACACACACCCTGTAATCACAAACTGTGCCTGTGAGGACGCAGTCAGACCTTCTCTTACTGTAAGTTGTTATGTCACGATTATATACAGTAGTATCTATCCTCAGCACAACCCACCTAGACCCACTTTCCAGGCTTTTGTTAATAATGCAGAGTCTCAGCCACAGCAAAGCTCATCAAATGCTCTTGCTGGCTGCGAGATGATCTGAGGAAGTGAAAACCTAGCAGTTTGTTTTATTTTTGATAGCAAATATTCCAACAACAACAGGAAGACCTACAGTGGTCTGCAAAGGTTTCAAGATTTTCCTTTAGAAATCATTGGTTGTTCGGAGCAGCAATTTTAAGTTAAATACATCATATAGCAGATGAACACAGTGATATTTGAGAAGTGAAATGAAGTTTGTAGAATTTACAGAAAGTGTGCAATAATTATTTAAACAAAATTAGGCAGGTGCATAAGTTTGGGCACCCCAACAGAAAAATAACATCAATATTCAGTAGATCCTCCTTTTGCAGAAATAACAGCCTCTAAACCTGGAGCTTGAAAAAAAGGTGACTGGACTTCTTTTTGTTTCTTGAAGACGTTTCACCTCTCATCCGAAAGGCTTCTTCAGTTCTCAAACCAAATGGTGGAGGGATCCAGGTATTTATTTAAACCCCTGTGGGCATACTCCCCTGGAGGTGGTTATGACCCTCTATTGTTCATGTGCATAATCACATGTGCCAAGGTGTGAAAGGAGGCTTTGGTCATTTCAATCAGTCATTTCAATATAGGACTTCGCTCCATTGTTTCATGTGACCTATTGAGGTCACTGGAAAAAAGGTGTTAATGGGGGTTGAGACATCTGGGAAGGGAGCTCAGGACAGCACTGTAAGCGGGGGAAAGTTGGTGACGTAATCCACCTCCTCTGGTCAATGATGGTTGTTCACAGTGGACATAGATGGCTTCTTTTACTCCTCTTTCAAACCATCTGTCTTCCCTGTCCAAAATGTGAACATTGGCATCCTCAAAAGAGTGCACTTTTCTGACGGTCTCCACTGCCTCAGTTGTGGGTATGCAAGTGAAAAGTGAAACCACATCAAAGGACACCATGGTTTCATCTGGATTCAGTACAAGATTATGGACCTTGTTCGTAAAATCTGCGGCGTTTTCGATGTGGTGGGGTGTGTTGCCAACAAGCAGAGATAAGATGGTGGCGAGGTGTTTGGTAATGTTGTAGGTGACCGAGTTTATACTGCTGATAATGGGTCTGAGTGGGACTCCTTCTTTGTGGATCTTCGGGAGTCCATAAATGCATGTAGTATTTTCTCCAGGGTACAGATGGTAGTAAGTGGGGCAGTCAGTGGCTTTTTCCTTTTCAAGTTGTAGGCAGCAGATGACTTTATTCTTGTAGGTGCTTGTGGGATCTCATCTCAAGACCTCATAAGTATTGTTGTCACTGAGGAGTGTAGTAATTTTGGAGTGGTAATCAGTTCAATTCAGAACAACGGTCCACCTCCCCTTGTCGGCTGGTAGTATTGTGATGTTCTAATCCTTACTCAGGCCTGTGATGGCCTTCTTCTCTTGAATGGTGAGGTTGGATGGAGGAAGTCTTGCACTGGAGAGGGTAGCTGAAACTTTCATCCTGATCTGCTGCTCTGTGGGTTGACTATGACTGTTCTCACCGTCCTTCGCCTCTGCCTATCTGAGATTTTTCTTGGCCTGTCACTTCGGGCCTTAACTAGAACTGTGCCTGTGGTCTTCCATTTCCTCAATAAGGAAACTGACAGCTGAAATCTCTGAGAGAGCTTTTTGGATCCTTCCCCTAAAACATGATGTTGAACAATCTTTGTTTCAGCTCATTTGAGAGTTGTTTTGAGGCTCCCATGTTGCCACTCTTCAGAGAAGATGCAAAGAGGAGAAACACTTGCAACTGGCCACCTTAACCCTTTTTCATAACTGGATTCACCTGTGTATGTAGGTCAAGGGTCAATGAGCTTGCAAAACAAATTTTGTGTTCCAATAATTAGAGCTAAAGATATTCAAATCAATAAAACAAGGGTGCCCGAACTTCTGCACCTGCCTAATTATTGTTTAAGTAATTATTGCACACTTTCTGTAAATCCTATAACCTTCATTTCACTTCTCAAATATCACTGTGTTCGTCTGCTATATGATATATTTAACTGAAATTGCTGATCCGAACAACCAATGATTTATAAAGGAAAATCATGAAAATTATCAGGGGTACCCAAACTTTTGCATACCACTGTATAATCTGGGCATGTTGCATGGGTAATGGGACTAACATTATAATGACCTTTGAACATATGCCCAATGTGTCATCCAAAAAACTGCAGTATCCATGACAACAGCTAAACTAGATAAGAAATTAAAAGAAACATTTGAGGGACAACATTGAACTTGTGTTGTGTCTTTGTAGTCAAATGGATTCTCCTGCAACTGAAAGTTAAATGCCTAAAAGAAGGCATTTTAACAAGAATTTAGCTTATGTTCAATCTGTGCAGGTGAGGAATTGATTTAACTTTATAATAATCTTGTAGGATGCAGTTTGTGGTACGTTACACTATCATCTGTTTTCATCTGGAGAAAATGTTTCTGTAATAAAATGCTTTGAACAGTTCCATTAAGCAATCCACATCTATGTATAAAAGGCAAAGAGGTGCTTAAACACAGCCAACAGGGCTGTGGGAATCCATCAGAAATAAAAGGCTGTTAGTCTAATGACCAATACGCAGTTTGAGAATATAGCATTTAGAATTCATGTCTCCTCTCGAACACAAACAAGTACTTTACTGGAGAGCAAGAAAAACGAAGAGTCAACAAAATGAGGAAATAAAATTAAAGTCAAAGCATGACAACGATAGAGAGAATCATAAGGAGAAAGAGCTCAAGAGAGAACGGAAAGTGCTTACGGGCGTAGATCGGCAGCCAGCCACGAGTGACAGAACGAGTTAGAGCTGACACATATTCTGGTCTCCTCACAGTCCCACAAGCCCAGTTTTAGCTCCCTCCAGAAGTTGTTTGTCTTCATCATGGCAGCAGTGCAGCAGCTGCCAACCATCCTGGGAACTAACGAGCTACTGAAGAGAGGAGAAAGCTCTGGCTGCAAAGCTTTTTCTGTGTTTACATGAAGGTACCGCTGGGTCAGATTCCTACAGGATACTGCAAAAAAGTATCCATCTTAACAATTACTGCAGTTTGGAAAAAGTGTCATCCAAAGACGTGAGATTGTTTCCCACTCGTTCCCAGTGCAGCGAAGTTTGTTTAAAGGCATCAAGTCCAGTTCTCTGGGAGGGCAGTGAAGCTGCCAACGAATGAAGGAAGACTGTGTTTAAAACTAAATCAGTTACCTTACCTTAATGTTTTTGTGTCTTTTTGTCTTTTAACTTTTTAAAGCTTCACTTAGCAATTCGGAAATGCACTCCAGCTAGATCACACACTGGGGATGCAATGAAAATAAACAACCTTGTCCATGTCCTTTCTAATTGCATGCATTCATTGCTTAAAAAAAAAAAAAAACTCTTCACATGAAATTGAATTGTTCCCAGTATTTGTTGGGGGGCCTGTCAGGACAAGTAAACATGGAAAAGCATGAAAATTAAAAAACAGGTAGCTCCAGCCTCCATCAGGAAACCAGAAATTCAAAATTTGTTTTTTTTTCTTCTCATTTCTTAAGGTAATGATTGGCCCAGAAACTTCCAACTATTTCATAGAAAGCAGGTAATTTCACGGAGAGATAATTAAAAAGAATTTCAACTGGTCCTCGATAAGCACATAAACACTGGTCAGCTCTTCACGCAACACTGACGTCCTCTTCATTCACAATACTCCTCAAATGCATATCGTAGTTCGTTCTCCTCACTTCTCTTTGATATTTTAGAATTTCAATTCAAGAAATTGGCTGTTTTGTATATGGAGTATCGCTCAATGATATTTTGAAAAGTGCAAAAATTAATAAACTTTAAATAAATAGGCGCATTGCCAATTTATTAATTAATCAACTTAAAACCCTACAGTGTTTGGAGTTAGTAGGAAGTAGGTGTGATTGTAAATACAAATGGCTGTTTGTCTTTATGCGTTAGCCTTGCAACAGACAGGTAACCCCCTCCAGGGTGTGTCCTACCCTTTGCCCTGTGATAGCTGGGAGAAGCTGCAGCGTCCACTATTTGTTCCCAGAGTTTTGGGATTTGAATTTGTTCTTTTTTGGACTTTAAAGGTTTTTTTTTTTTTTTTTGTCTTGTCTTTGGATCTTTTACCCTGCAAACTTGCCCAAAACAAACAATAAAAGATATTTTTTTTTTTGGTTTTTTTATTAAAATTTATATTATCTAAAAAAAATATATATATCATTTTTTCTGTTAAAAAAAAATCATATTTTTATGAAAGCAGTAATATTGTTACACATACAGTATGCTGTAAATTACAGCATTATCTTTAATAACTCAACATTCCTCAGTTAAAAGAAAATTAGACATACATCAGATATATAGAAAAGAGTTGAACACATAAAATGAGAGAAAGCTGTATGCCATCGATTTATATCCCAAGATAACTTGCAGTAAAGAATAAATGTAGCATCAGCCTTTTTTTTTCTACTTTTGTTTGGTTTTATGTAACTACAAAAAATAAGTATCAGACACCCACAATCAAAAACTGACTAAGAACGGTCAGCTCAACAGACTTGTGAAATCAGGCACAGTGGGAGCCACTATGTTAAGAGATACCTGTACTTGACGCAGGCTAAAGCTGTGTGTTTGTAGAGAGTACTGAAAGTACAGGGCTGGATTGATGTGCAGCCATCACTTTTTTCACACACGAGCAAATATTGGCAGCCTGCTTTAAGGTAATTTCCTTTAGACGAGAGTCTAATATGTTCAATACATATCAATTACCTGAGAGGAGGAGCCAAGGAGAGCCAATTAACTGCCCATTCTGTGTAACTCAAGTTTCACAGATATTACAAATATCCCAGAAATGATATTTTCCATCCATAGACCCACGTCCATAGGAACACGCAACTAACAGTGTATTATTATATTATTATACTGTATATTATTAAGGTGGGAAGGTGCCAAAAACAAATAAGCATTGGTAAAAGGGTAACTCATTTCTAATGTTATTGTTTACACTATATATATCAATATGGTTACATACAACCATCAGTGCAGGTTAAACGGATTAAAAAAGGATTCATGTGGCCATCAATAAATAATGATCTATAAACTATATACTCAAAGGCAGTGAAAGCTGCTGCCAGCAGAGATAAGACTTCCTATCTGGATGTCAATAAAAGTGGGCAAAAGTGTGCAAGACATAAAAAGGCAATCTGTATTTGTATGTATAATTTATGGTGTTTAAGTCCCGCCAAGGAAAAAACCTATCAAGCTGAGTGAATATGAAATATAGTATAAATAGGACAAGTAAACAACAACAGACTTGTTATGAAAGAAAATCAGACAATATGATGTGTGAAGAAAGGACAAAAATACACCAGAATAGCAGGTCAAATAGTTGGCTCAGTCTATCTGATTATGGTTTGTCTTCTCAAGACTATACTTTTAAATGCCTCTCAAAAAAGAAGAGACGGGACAGAAATCCTATATCAATAATAAATAAAAACGTAAACAAGCCTTGTGTATTGCTATGAAACTCTTCTGAATGGTTTGACAAAATATGAGCAATTGTATCAGAAAACATCGTGTCTTCCAGTAAAATGTCAAAAAACACATACCTGTGGCCACAACTGCTAAGGCTCTATGTGCATCTGTGCACCTGCCAGTCTGATTACATTGCACTAGAAAACTTGTAAGACAGTTAGCAAGTCAAATTAGTTTACATGGATCGATTTTTAATTAATTCAGCACTAGTGGAGCCATACTTTGCTCTGAGTTGCAACATCAAAGCTTTCTAAATTTGCAAAAGATAGCATATTTTTCCATTGCAAAAGTAGCTTTGGCAGAAATTAAATTAAAATAGCTTGCTGTTGAACATTCACACTGTATTGATTAAATCCACCTAACCAGAAACAGCAACCATGAAGGATTTGTCAGACTGTAAAGTCATGTCTATTATTATTATTAATATGTATGTGCTGTGTACAAAGAGCTGAATGCCTTACCCGCTTGCGCAAGTTACAGGTGAGGATGAGGTTACGGGAGAAAGAGTTCGCGAAGGAACTGTAAAACTCCAAAACTTTGAGCAAAGCTTCCCTCTTGATGACGTGGAGGTCGCAGTAGGTCAGCGCTCGCACGTTTGCACACGCATGTGCAAGAGTGGTTTCCTTCCAAAAGACGTCTCCGAACACGTCACCTTTACCTGAGGACACAGGAAGCAGGAGCAATGTGAAGCATTTTATTCATAAATGATGACAGAACAAGGTAGAATTCATTGCTAAAGTGAAACTGGTCACAAAGAGGTATGTGATTGCTTTGGTCACTTGCAGGTTGACACGGCTGTGAGTAGCTTGCATGGAAGATACTGATTTGTCTGCAAACACTTACAAACTACTTATTGAGTGGTAGTGAAACTGTCAAAACTGCAACACAGCTAGAACTTTGCCTTCAACGTAAAAGTTGTGCCTTACTCCTGCAACAACCACATTTCAAAACGTACAACTTTTACTTTTGATGCCGCACTATATACCGCTTTGTGACCAGTTTCACGCTAGAGACTGTTCTCTGTTTCCACTTGTCAACTAAACAGCATTTGACCTACGCACAGTAAAACTACACACTGTAGGGTTTTTGGAGGACTGCATGGGAGTGCATTTGCTTAGGTCTCTGTAGGCTCTCTGTAGGCAAATACCTACACAAACAGACACAACTGCAGTAGCATAAAACAAGCATTAGTAGACATGATGTGCAGCAATGATGTTTGCCAGGTGGAAGCTGCTACATAACCTTTGTTGTCTTCAGGGAGATTCATGAAGTGAAAATCATGGGTTACAGCACCTGCTATTTATGAGTGACAGCGTAGTGTTTATTTGCAATCTTAAAAAAAAGAGCAGTGGAGAAAAACATCTGAAAGATAATAGAATTTTAAACCTATCTTTTAAATTTGTTAAAAGAAAAAAGGAAACTAAAACCTTGTGGCGCATGAAACTAGCTTGTTTTTTATAGCTAAACCAACTGCAGCCACCTGGACACTTGACTTATCAAGTGCCAGCATAAATTCCCAGTGGTAATCATATATAACAGCTGAATGCATATTTATACTCGCGAGCATCTCCTGAGTGACGCCATGGTTGTCGTAATAATACCAATACAGTAAGAGAATAATAATTTTAACAAAGACTGAATCAATCATATCATGAAAAGCTGTTTGTGATTGAAAACAGCACTGATTGACTCTAAAAACGCCTTGAACAGATCGTCCTCTGACAGTAAAAGAAAATAAGTCACAAAACACAAAATCACTTGACTTTAACAGGTGCAAACATAATATAACGGTGATTCTGCATAACTTTTCCCTGAAGACATCTAAATGCACTCTGGCTGCAACAAGCACAAAAAAGTAAAGTTGGGACTCAAATCTGTGTCAAACCTGCCACAACTATCATCTCAGCATTTTTCTGACAGCTGATCTGGATAAGATGCAGTACAAGCAGTACAGACTGTCCAAAAGCTGTCACAGCATGCTGAGTAATATACATATAGTACTTCAACATACCATCGCAAAATAAAGCATGCATGCCACTGTGGGTGTATGAGTGAGTGAATCTTATCTTGACAATCCCTCCTTTGCGCCCCTGAGGGCCCCTTTCTCTCTGAACATCCAACAGAGGCTCAGGCAGCAGGACTCGTCTGGAATGAGCTCCCTGGAGACCCACAGTTCCTTACCAATTAGTAGTCTGGATGTGAATGTGATCATGTCGTCCACAGGATGCTGGAGATGGTGTTGATGTGTGCACTGAATCTACCGCTTACGATGAGATTATAGATGGATGAAGATGGATACATTGGGGCCATAACCCCAATTTCCAGGCTCTGCAGTGCTCCTGATCACTCACACAGACCCAAAACCTTCAATCCTGTTATTCTGCCTGACTGCTAAAAGGAAAGTGATGTACACTGTTACACAATGTAGATGAGAAACAAAGAAAAGAATAAATCATCATCTCTGTGATGCATGATTGAAGCCCCATTTGGACTATCAGGTGGAGAGCTATTGTAAGTTATCAGCTAACACTGGAAAACTTGTTTTCATTATTATAAATAACATGCCAGCAAACATACTCATGTGGGCCCACAGTGGGTAGGTGTGAGTGAACTGTGGGGCTGTGTGGGCAGGGTAATGCCAAGTGGGTGTGCTTACACGGGATGAACTTTAGGTTACTTGTGTAACCCCGGTTCTCAGAGTAGCATGAGTGAGATGTCTCACTATGGGAATGCGCCTCCCTGCGTATTCCTCAGAAGCATTTATCTCATTCCACCAATCCTGATTCGCCGATTGTGATGATCATGTCAGGCAGAGCCACCCACCCACTACAACATAGTCGTTATTCAAGATAAGCACCTCTTCTCACTTTGCCCCAGCAAGAAGGGCTGTCTGGTGAGACATCTCGCTCATGCTACTCTGAGAACCGGGCTTACACAAGTAACTTAAAGTTCTCATTCCTAGCATTCGTTTCGATGTCTCACTATGGGAAATGAAGACTCCCGTATTGCCAGACAAGCTTATCTCAAGCAATCGCCAGCAAAATGGCAAGTAGTCCACCTATCCAAGTGAGGACCCAGAGCTCAGTACTGCTTGGGCTACACTTGGAGCAGAGACATCCAGCCTGTAGAACCGGACGAAAGTGAGAGGTGAAGATCAGCTTGCAGCTGCACAGATGTCGTGGATTGACACCCCTTTAAATAGGGCCCAGGATGTTGCCAGACTGCGAGTGGAGTGAGCCCCCAGGGAGAATGCTGTCAAGGTAATAGGCACATATGACCCAACCACCTAAGGCACATAGGCCAGGTTGGGATTCAGAAGCACCCTAGCCTGCCCATGGGCAAACTGAGTGTATGAAGGATGTGCTGAAAAAGCATGAATAACACTGACACATTTAGCTGAGGCTAAAGCCAGCAGCAACAGTCTTCAGAGACAGATGCTTTAAATCAGCCCCCTGTAGAGGTTCAAATGGAGGTCCACAGAGCCCATCTAAAACCACTGCTAAATCCCAAGGGGGTGCCAGTGGCCTGGAGACAGGGAGTAAACTGCAGGCCCCCTTCATAAAACAGCAAACTAATTGAGTCAGAAAATCTGGATGTCGCCAACGGCGTAAAGCCATTGTGCATTCCATCGTTACTGCAACCCTCCGCGCGCCGTTTTTTTTTTTTCTTCGTTGCTATAGTTAGCTGGTTTGCTAACTATAGCAAAAAAAAAAAAAGAATGGTGTTAGCTGGTGTGCCATGCTCCATGACGCATGGGGTTCAGTTTGAGAGAAGCTACCCAGTGCTGAAAATTTCTCATATGCAGCCAGCCGAGTCGCACTAAACGGATTGCTGAAGCCATCAATCCCAGTAGTCAAAGACATAGCCTGAAGCGGACTGTTTTGTCTAGGTGAAAAAGAACGAGGCATACTCTGAACGCCTTCACTCTCTCCGCTGACAGACTGGCTGTGAAGGAGATCCAGTCCAGAGATAAACCCAGAAAGATTATATGTTGTGCCGGAGACAACACACTCTTTTCTGTGTTTATTATGAAACCCAGGTCAGTTAGATGCTTCATGATGACAGATGTCCGGTGTCATAGCTTCCTGCTCCGACCGCACTAGAAGGAGCCAGACATCTAAATATGTAGCCAGATGGATGCCCTGCTGCCTCAGCGGTGCTATGGCCACTTTGGTGCAGCGTACAAACACACTGGGTCTCAGGGACAGGCTGAAGGGCAGCACTTTGTACTCGTAAGAGATACCCTGAAAAGCAAACCTCAGATACCTCCTGTGTGGAGGGTAAATGGGAATGTGAAAATATGCATCCTTTAGGTCGATGGAAGTGAACCACCCTGGCACACTAAACGTATCAGAGATGCATGAGTGAGCATCCTGAACTTGTATTTTCTGAGAAATTCGTTCAGAGCCCACAAATCCAGAATAGGGCGAAGTCCGTGCCCTGGACCGGAGGAGGCATCAGCTCAGTTTTCCGAGGGAGGTAGAGCTTAAGGGCTTCATCCTCCCTCTTTCTCACCTCACATCTCTGCTGCATGGAAGTCAGAGCAGTCCCGAAAATGCCATCAGGCACAATCAGCATGTCCTAGATGTCCTCCTTTTCCCTCTCTGATAAGTCTGTCAGGTTGAGCCATCTAGCATGTTCCTGCAACACCATCATTCCCATAGATTTCCCTGTGGCTTGGACTGCACAGCGCTGCATGCGGAGGCAAATTACCGTAATTACAGTGATCTCTTCCCACGCATTTGGGTCAGGCCTAGTCGCTATATCCTTGCACAGCTCTGCTTGGTAAGCAGCAAGCATAGAGGAAACATTCAGCACCCTAACACCCAAAGCCGCCGCTTTGTAGGCCCTTTTGGTCATGACAGACTGAAAACGGTCCGCGTTTAACGAGAGTGTGGGATGCCGTTCTTCTCCATGCCCTCAAAATCCAGGGAAGAAGCCCCTTGCAATGGGCTTCTGGTCCTAAATGGGCAGTCCTTCCATGAGACTGCTATCTCTTCCAACAGCTTCGGTAAGACTGGGAGTAACTGCTTTGCCGCCTTGGTGGCCTGGGGCAAAGCAGTTACTTCCCGTCATAACATGCTCTGGTGGTCTCCACAGATTATTCAGCCTAGACGCAGCACGTTTGCACACATTCTGCAAATCCATGCTGGGAGTGGGGGAAGCTGGTGCACTGTCCTCCTCGCCCCGGGAGGCGGCCACAGTGGCATGGCAGCCTGAGAAGAGGGAACAAAAATTTCATCTTCGTCCACCTCATCATTGGATATGAGGAGCTCTGAGGTGTCCTCATCATCGTCCCCATAATCCAACTCTAGCACGTCTTCCATCAGCAGGGCCAGCTGTGAGCCCCAGCTGGTGCCGGCACACAATTCGGCTTCCGCAATTCCTTCCTTGTCACCACCATCTGCTGCAGTCCCGACTGTGGGCAAGTAAGGATCTCCTCCCAACAGGCTAGCTTGGTGCGCTAGCCATCACTGGAGACTCTTCATGGTGAACCGGGCACAGTGCACACATGAACCGGGGGCTTCGAGTGCAAACTGGGCATATTCCAGCCTGAGGCAGCAAGAGCAGACCTAGTTTGTGTCTTTACTCGAGATTTTGTTGCCACAAACGCAGAGTCGAGCCCCGGAGTCACCGCCTCCTCTGGTGTGAGGGAATGATGGGTTCATCTTCATTAGCTGGTTTGCTAACTACAGCAAAGAAAAGAACGGTGTTAGCTGGCGTTCCAAACTGTACAAATAACCACCTTACTGGAGGGTAGGTGGTAGGATGCGCTGGTCTATGGTGAAGACTCGGGAAGAGGTGAGCAAAAGAAGGCAGCTAGCGCCCGGCGACGGAGAAGTTAGCTAACATTCCTGTCTGTGGACAGTTCAACTAGCTCATGAGATATTTGCTCATATTTGCTCATGAGATATGCTACGAAGCAATAAGAGGTTTTTGAATAATGACTATGTTGTAGCGCAAGCTACTTATGGGTGGGTGGCTCTGCCCAACATGGTCATCACAATCACCAGCCAATCAGGATTGGCGGAATGAGATAAATGCTTCTGAGGAATACGCAGGGAATACGCATTCCCATAGTGAGACATCGAAACGAATACTAGGAATGAGAACAGCAGTTTCACACTTTGGGGTCCCTATTGGCAAGCCCATCATGGGGGCCCAGAGGGTTAAAACTAGTGTGGGCCTGAGTGGGTTAACCCACAAGGGGGCCAATGATGGTTTTCTGTAGGTAAGCCCAGCAGTGGGCTTTCCCACAGAAAACCCTCATGGAATTCCTTCTTGTGGGTACAAAAGGACAAAATTGCATGTACTACACTACATGAGCCCCACATGGGATTTTTTATGGGCACTTGCCCATAGAAACCCACATGGGGGTCCCAAAGAGCAAACTGCTTTGGGCACACAGACCCACAGTTCACCCACAGCTACCCACTGTGGACCCGCACAGGCATGTTTGCTGGGACAGCTGACCACAAGTGTAGTTCCATGACGCTGCTGTTCCCTATGTCTGCAACCTGTTAATTAATGCAGCCATGCCCCTAAATTTAAGAGTTCACAAAACCCACTGATTCAACTACTGTTTTTGTAACAATCTGTAAACATGCTTTTTTAATGTTGTTTAGTTTAGCATTTAGCACAAGTCAGTGGGGACTGACTCATTTGGTCTTGACACTTCTGCATTGGCACCTTCTTAGATTCTTATATTTTCTGGTAAGCCAAACAGGGACCATTTGAAAAAGAAAGAATCCACTACTGTACATTTAATTCACCTATACTACATGTCATACTCTGATCTGAAGGAAGCATTTCTCTTAGATTTCAACTCTTCTGCTCTAGTGACACCAAACATACAAACTTTGAAAATACAGCTGCAGCAACCACCACATTAAAAACTATAAACCAGCATAATTGCCAACATAAACTAACATCCTCTAAACAAACACATTACAAACTGTATTTTTCTTGGTGTGGCCCTCAATTATATGCTGGTTTCCCAATTTGGCATAAAAACAAACAACAGTTTTCACAAATTGGTTCGGATGGTTGGTGTGGTGAAAGTGTTACTGCATGGCCTGGTAAACAAAGCCAGCATTTTTACTCCACCTCTGCATGCATGTGGCTTTTCAGAACAACTGTAACACTTTTGCTTTCTGAGGCCAGACCACAAATTGTACTTTCACAGTCCTAGGATGTTGCACTCCTTCCTCTTGTAGCATTGTACACTCTGACTGATTTAAATGCTGATTAGGGTGTGTGCCCTTTTCCCAATTGGAGCATGCACTTGTTCTTCATCCTGCCTTCCTCCCCTTGCTGTTTTTCCTCCATTCTGCCTTTTATCACCAGCTGATTGGATCAGTGCCCCAGTCCCATGCTGCAACCAGACTACAACATTAATCACAGCATCTGTTTTTTAAAGTGATGCCAGCTTGTCATTCAAGGCAGCTGTGACATAGTATGAGCACCTTAACAATCTCTGCCCTTTGTGTGTAATGTATATGTGAGGCTACTAGGGCTCCCATATTTGTATTGTATTCTATTATGACCCCACAAGGGTAGGGTTAGGGGTTAGGATTGTTCTTTAGGGTTAAGATTTATTGTTCTGTATCCTCTTGGAGAACTACCCAGGAGTTAGATTTTCTTCTCTGTTGACTGACATAGGGTACGGGGTCTTACACCCCATTTTATTATTTTTAACAAGAATAGTTAGGTAGGTCAGGACATTTCTGCTAGAATTTGACTTTTTATTGACATTTTTTGGGTGGAGTAGCACCCATTTGTCCAAAGGTCTCTGGTTGAGCTGTGCTTGATTTGTATTTCCCTGCAAAAACTTTACTCATTAAAAGTGTTTACTTCTTCTTTCTTCATATCTTCTTAATATAAGACTAGAAAAATTGAAAGCCAAGAGGCAAATCAATCATCCATCCATTTTTTTTGTCTCATCCTTTTCAGGGTCACAGAAGAGCTGGAATCTATCATATCATAGGGCCAGAGGCAGGGTATACCCCGTACAGGTCGCCAGCCTGTCGCAGGGCTAGCACAGAGAGACAGACAACTATTCACACCTATGGGCTATTGAGAATCATCAATTAACCTAACCCCACTAAATGTGTGTCTTTGGACTGTAGGGGGAAACCGGAGAACCCGGAGAAAACCCACGGAGTACATGCAAACTCCAGAGAGAAAGACCCATGCCAAGGTGGACTGGGATAACTGCTAACCACCACGCCACTGTGCTGATCATAAATCAGTCATAATTGAATAAATAACTTTATATGAATCTGAAGTGGATTTGACCTTGACCTGATCACAAAATGTCATATAAACAAGCTACCTTTGATGCCATAATAACCTACTTGTCCAATCACATCCCATCACAAATCTGTTTTAGTACATTCTGACTGCTTTAAGTGTTTAATTTGTGAAAAGAAGCTTTCTTTTTCTTTTTCTGATCTTTCTCTGAGCAACCCCATGCTGAAACAGCCTTGGCAGAGAAAACAACAGATGTTAATTCCTCCCCGCTGAATTTTCTTCCAAGGTTTTTTCTCCTTCCTATCATCCCGACCCTCTGTGACACACTGTACAATAATACATCTTTGATCCCACTGGAATCCTACAAGACTCACTGGGTGCCAAATCCTAGCCAACATAAACAAACCAGAAGAAAAAAAAAATCAGAACAGATCACAGCTTTTCTTAGGCATCAGTGCCACTGAGACAAATGCTGTGTTATCCGATGGTACTTATGCAGATGGATGCATTTGCTCTAAATGAATTACGCTGGAGAATTTCTTCTCTTTATAAACACCAACTCCCAGTTAACATTCTGACATATGTGCATCCCCCATCAGCAGAAAAAGAAATTACCTGTGGGTGGATGTGCCCTTCTATTGCTTTATCTTACAGTGCAGCTCAACCTGATGGCAGTCCAATAAGATGCATGTCAAGGTGCTACTTAGAACTGGTGTGCTGATGCTGCTGTAACCACTGTCAGCCCATTATCCTGAACTGAGTAGGTGGGGATAGTGATGCAGCTGCAGTGACACTGATATCCTCCAACAGCAGCATTAATGGTCCTTACTGTATTAGAAGTACCATTATTAACATTTGAAGCACCCTTTATATTAACTGAAGTACTTTTTTTTCCCAGACTTTAGACAAATGTTGGCCCTGCCACAGATAAACTGTCCACTTATAGACGTGCTGTAGACATGAACGATTAATAATCTCTACTCAAGATGTTCACAGCAGAAAAAGTATTAATGGGATTTAATTAAGTTCATTCTGTTCTCAACACGAGGAACTTGATCTGCCTCAGAGTCCCAACATGATCAACAATCATCCCTGCTTATGCTAATCAGACCATTAAGTCAAATAATTAGTGTATTAATTACAGAATGCTGCTTAATCTAGTTAAACCAACATGTACACACTATTCACACGAGCTTTACAAAACGTTATGGTTAATATGTAAATGTATTCCCTGTGGTCCTTTAAAATGTGATGAAACGGTATCAGCAGTTTGTATCATACACATGCAAATGCAGGTACAAGTAAACAGTCACTATAACCATATATAATATAATAATGCACATCTAGTAGAGTATATATAAAAGATGGGCATAGTCACCCTGACATCACCTTTTATTTCTGGCACTGTACAAGCAAAGGTACCCAACAGTACATGCAAATTTTTTAAAAAAGCTAGATTTTCACTCAGTGAGAATAACTTAACTTCTTACACTGTCTGTCAAACTGCAGTATACAGTATATTGTTGTACTTTTAGAGTTAACCTCAAGTGGACATTTGAGGAACTATGGGTTTCTTTTGCTTAGTAATATTTCCATAGCTGTGTGCCATTGATCTTTCCTATAGATTATTCAAGTCTTAGTTGTTGTAGTAGAAGAATTGGAGTAAACTGACTTATTTTTTTGGCCTTTTCACGGCTTTATTGGATTGTTGTTGGAAAGTGGGAGGAGAGACAAAGAAGACGTGGTAAATGGCAACAGGTTGGGACTCGAACCTGTGCCGTCCGCACCGCCACGTGGCATACGTGGTTACCTGCTCAAGCCCTGAGCCACCATGGTGCCTGCAACTTGACTTTTTAGATAAGTAGCCTGCAACACACCACAAACTCCAAGGAACAGAAACTGCAAGGATGATACAGTGAGTCAGTCCTCATAGGCTCCCATACAGAAACACCCAACCTAGCAGCAGAAATAAGCATGTTAACAGCCTGATACACAGCCTGGTGTTTGTAGATTATTTTCCTCTTCAGTTAAACTATAAAAGTGGTGATTTTATAAACAAAAAAATACAAAAAGTAAAACAAAAAGTAAGAACATGTGCATTTGGTTGATTATTTCTTTGTTGTAACAATGTCTCTAGGCTATAACTCTTATACTGTTGGAAAGCCTGTTTGTTTCCCCTTGAATGGTGTCACATTTGTAAGGAAAACGCATTTGTGAGTTCAGCAGCAGAGCTGCCAAACCTTCTCTGCCAATGCCAAACAGCTTATTCTGCTCCTGACTCTTGTTTGGTGTCATTTATTGGATTGCATGATTGAAGTCTGAATGAAGAAGACATATTGGCAACTTAACAATTTATTCATTTAACAAAAATGGGCCTCTGCAGCATGTGGAAGAACCATACAACAGCCACAACAGCCTGGTACCTCCTCCTCCTGCTGGTCACCAGCTTGGTCACACACTGCTGTGGGATGGCATCCATCTTCAACCAGCAATCATATCGTAGTTAGATGTAGATGAGTGTCTAATACTGGGACCGGGGGTGAACTGTTAAGTGGATGTTAAACAGCACTGCCTTAAAAAAGACATTACAAGACCCTCTCTGTGGCAGGTTGCCTTTTACCATTGTCTCTATAACCTCCACTCCTCATATATTCCTCTTTTAATGTATCAAAACCAGCTCTGCAATCATTCTTAGTACCAGACTTCATGATGCAGCCAATGCACACTTGCATGTGGTTGGAGGCTTATCTCCTCCTGCTCCCTGTTGACATGTTGTTTGCTGGGCCAGAACATATTGCTATATGAATAGAAATCCAGACCAAAATCCCCCTCTCATAACAAACCATGAATGTCTGATTGAAAAATGAATCAGCTCGTTGGTTGAGCAAAACAAAACAAAAAAAGAGGGGGTGGGGGCTTACTTTCTCAGCAATACAGCAGAGGAGAAATCAATAAATACATAATGCAGGATAAAAGCCTGATTGTGAGCAGTTTATTCTGCTGTTCTTCCAAATCTATGATGCCTGGATAGAGAGAAGGGAAAAAATTTAATTTCAATAGAAATGACACCTGTTGAGAAAACCAGTGAAACTGAAGTAGACTGAATAGCCAATAACTCTGCATATTTTTATTTTTATTTTTTTTTGGGGGGGGGGGGGGGGGGGGGGGTAGTTTTAGTTTGCTATAATGGATAGAATCAAGATACTGTATCTTTGGGATATCTAGACCTAACATGCCAGCAAACAAAATACTGATACAGACATATAGTGGGGCTAAAGATATAAAGTTTGTCCTGAAATTGGTGGTAGAAGTTTTGTACAAACAGATAATTTGTATGGCCTACCTACAACAATCGGTCATGTAAGAGTAAAAAGGGGAGGAAGCTAAATTAAGCTAAGTGTTTTTCACCAGTGGATGGTCTTTGCTCAGTTTGCTTCATCTGCTGAAGCTGCATGAAGCAAAAAAAAAGAGACAAATTGAGTTTAAAATTGGCTACTTTAAGTCAAGAAACAACTTGAGGACATTTAAGTTAGTTTATTTATTTATTTAGTTATTATTCCTTCTACAGAGCAGCCTTGGCCAGATGATCCCACTGACCAAAGAGGTGAAACTATGTTCTAGTCTACACATCTACAGTTGTTGCCCTTTTTGTGTAGTAGCCAGTGGACAAATTGATGGGTACATTGGTTTCTGCATAGTCTCTGTACATCCTCTGATAAAAGAATTTATGTCATTTGGACCAACATTTTATTTTCCAGATTTTAGTTGATATAACAAATCTAGTTGCCATTTTATGGCAAAAATCATGATTTTTTTTTTTTTTTTTACTCCTGTCAGGCAACAGCAGGTCTAATGTGGGACTTTTTCAAGCCTCTAGAATCAGGAAGTTGCTAATCAGGATAAATCTCATCCACTTGTTACACAAAGCTCGCTCCTGCTGTCAAAGGAAAGACATTTTTTCGAGCTGGGGCTACACAAAAGCAGGTAAATGATGATTAAATTTTTTTCCTAATGTACTGGAGCTAGTACTGTATGCAGTGTGTATGTGTGTTTACACTTCCACACTTCCATACTCTGTTGTCCCTCAAGAGAAAATTAGTTTTCACAGCCTGTATGGAGACATTAAAGAGCCATTTCAAAAACACACACGCTGGCATTACTATACGTACTTTTGTCAATTGAGAATGTGTGTGCGGATACTTATGTGTCCACCTGATGCCACTGGACGCTAATGAGAGCAGTGTGTGTTACAACCTCAAGGAGCAGCCTCACCACTCAGCCTGGGGGAAAATCATTGGTTTTAAAACCACAACCAGCACACAAGCACTTCATCCTCCTATTCTTGTTCTTCCCTCTTTCCTCCTCTCCAACTCTACTTTGCCTCCTGTAGCCCAGGAGATAGAGTGGGTCGTCTACTAATCAGAAGGTTGGTGGTTTGATCCCTGTCTACTCCAGTCTGCATCCCAAAGTATCCTTGGGCAAGATAATGAATCCCATGTTGCTCCTGATGCATTTATCAGTGTGAATGTTGGACTGTTGGATAGAAAACACTTAGACATAGAAAAAAAGTGGTGGTGTGAATGGATAAATGAGACATGCTGTATAAAATGCTTTAGTGTCCAGGTAGAGTAGAAAAGTCTAGTCAGTCCATTTACCATTTTTGTTCCTCCACCCTGTCCAATTTGTAATCACCTTCTTATACTCTTCTTTTTCCTTCCATCTTTCTCCTCCATTGAGTGCAACATTATCCTCCATTCTGATTTTCAAGGGTTTACAGAAAATTTGCATAATTGAATAATCAGTAATTAATTATTCAACACATTTGGACAGGATGTTTGACTCAAAGATCATCACGTTTCTGTACCTCACATGACGTTACACGTGCAAAGCCATAGTTTTGTCTTTTTATTTATTTATACGAAAGATAAATTTTTTTTAAAAAGTGCTATCGTAAATACATAAAATTTTTAGGTATTTACTTGGTTTTGTCTGATTCTGAGTCTATAGCCATGACAGGAGTTTTTTTGAGGTTTTGTGGGTATTTAGTCAACAGAAGTTTGGACCTGTTGGTAGAGTAGCATAAATATGTATGATCACCATCGTGATTTTGATGATTATAATGGCTATTATGATAACTGGGTGAGCGAATGCTAAAAAGTGCTTAGGCGTCAATAAAGCACTGTATGAATGTGTGTGTGACTGGGTGTTTTGAGTAGGAAAGTACTATTTAAGGACCAGTCCATTGATCTTTGAAGCTCCTGCTCCATAGTGTTTGTGATATTGAGTCAGCAGAACATTGGCAATGCTGCATGCTGTTGATTTTGAACACTGAGAAGCAGTGAAGCCCTGTGTTTTCAAAATGTCATCGCCGCAGCTTTAAGATATATAAACACATAGATGGTAAAAATACATTTCATAGTAATCTTGATCCTGTCTGTCTCCACAGCAGCAGCAGCAGCAGACAATTTACTGACTAATGTCTTCAGTAGACGAAGCAATTTATCAAACATTTAATACGCTCTTTATGAACCTCAGGCTGCTTCCTCGTCTGATGCGGCCTTGTAATGATGTTGAAGTTAAGAGGCAACACAAACGGAGACTCTGCAGAAACTAGTTAAGACAACAAAGTCCGCTCTGATGTGCTCTGGTCCATAAACATTCAACTGCAAGTGATTTGGTTTATCTACTGCAGGAGATCCATAGCTTTAATGAAAGACTAATACTGTATGCCAGCAACAAGGCTGGATCACTGTCTTCCCTAACTCAAGTTGTCAAAGACAATAACCGTGGAAAAGAAAACAAATATTTTCTAATCTTTTTTTATCTTTAGTAGTACATTATGCTTTTTGACAAATAAATTATAAATATGCCTCTAAAGATATACGGTTTAAGTCTAATTCAGAAACATGTTTTTGTCAATTGTGCAAACAGCAAAAGGCAGCACTGCAATGAAAAATGCATGAGACTAAAAGCTTCTGCAGTCAAAGGATTTAAACATGTTTTGATAAAGAAAATGTATCTTTCTTTAAATCTGTATAAACTGATATCATTTTAAATCAACAGCCAAGATTTTGTCCACTAGCTGTGATGATTAGCAGGACACTTCCTGTACGAGTCAACGTCAGCTCTTTAATCAATGTCACTTTATTAAACAAAGCTGAGACAAATCCACTGTACAGTACTGATCAAGCACCAAACAGCAAAAAGACTCAGAGGGTTGAAGAAACCAGAAGTGAAGAATCACATGCAGTCATGGTACAAAGAAATTCTAACCTTCAGTTCTAAGGTTTAAGAAGAAGAAGAAGAAGAAACAGCCTTTATTGTCCCACAGAGGGGAAATTTGGGTGTAACAGCAGCCGCAGTTATTATAAATATAAATAAAGATATAATAATTCACACTATTAAGAAAAGAATATATATAAAATCAACAAACAATATTAACCTTAATACTACTAATAATAACACTATATACAATGTGCATGATGTGCCGGACTATTTACAGTATATTATATATTATCCTACATTGTGTAGGCTATTGTGGTTTTTGTTGGGAGCAGTGATGGTTATAAAGTCTTACAGCTGCTGGGAGGAAGGATCTACGGTAACGCTCCTTTGTGCACTTAGGATGCAGCAGTCTGTCACTGAAGGAGCTCTCCAGCTCAGCAACAGCTTCATGCATGGGATGGGAGACCTTGTCCATCAGTGATGTTATTTTGGTCAGAGTCCTTCTGTCTCCCACCACCTGCACTGAGTCGAGAGGACATCCTAGGACAGAGCTGGCTTTCCTGATGAGCTTGTCTATCCTCTTCCTCTCAGCTGTAGACAAGCTGCTGCTCCAACATACTGCTGCATAGAAGATGGCTGATGCCACCACAGAGTCATAGAAGGTCTTCAGGAGTGTCCCCTGCACTCCAAAAGACCTCAGCCTTCTCAGCAGGTAGAGTCTGCTCTGACCCTTCCTGTAGAGCGCATCAGTGTTATGAGTCCAGTCCAGTTTATTGTTTAGGTGAACACCCAGGTACTTATAAGAGTCCACTATCTCAATGTCCACTCCCTGGATGTTCACCGGTGTCCGTGTGGTGGGTCTGCGCCTGCGGAAATCCACCACCAGCTCCTTGGTTTTAGCGGCGTTGATCAGGAGGTGGTTCCGCTGGCACCAGTCCACAAAGTCCTGAGTCCACTGTCTGTACTCTGAGTCATCCTCACCTGTGATGAGGCCAACTATGGCAGAGTCGTCAGAGAACTTCTGCAGATGGCAGCGTGGGGAGTTGATGGAGAAGTCTGCAGTGTAGAGGGTGAAGAGGAACGGTGCCAGCACAGTTCCCTGTGGGGCCCCCGTACTGCAGACCAGCCTGTCAGAGACACAGCCCTGTGTCCTCACGTACTGTGGGCGGTCAGTGAGGTAGTCCAGTATCCACTCGGAGATGTGGTGGTCCACTCCTGACAGTTCCAGCTTGTCTCTCAGAAGTCCTGGCTGGATGGTGTTAAAAGCACTGGAGAAATCAAAGAACATGATCCTCACAGTGCTTCCAGGCTTCTCCAGGTGGGTCAGAGCTCGGTGCAGGAGGTAGATGATGGCGTCATCCACCCCGATGCCAGGCCGGTAGGCGAACTGCAGCGGGTCCAACGAAGACGACACCATGAGGCGTAGATGGTTGAGGACCAGCCTCTCGAGGGTCTTCATTAGATGCGATGTCAGGGCTACCGGCCTGTAGCTGCTAAGATCCTTTGGATGTTTGGTCTTTGGTACCGGTACCACACAGGAGGTCTTCCACAGTTGTGGTACTTTCCCCAGCTTCAAGCTCAGGTTGAACATGTATCCCATGATGCCACACAGCTGATCTGCGCAGCACCTCAGGAGCCTGGAGCTGATGCCGTCTGGACCAGCAGCCTTTCGCACCTTGATCTTACGTAGCTCCTTCCTCACATGATGAGTTGAGAGGGACAAGATGGAGGTGGGGGATGGGGGTTGTGAGATGGAGTCCTCAGAAGTGAAGGGGGTGGGTGATGGCTGAGAGCTGAGAGGTGTGAGGTCCCAAGAAGAAGAAAGGTTGGCAGTCATTAAAGATGGTGGGGCTGACAGCAGGGGGGACTGGGCTGGGGGAGGGGTGGGTGGCTGGTCAAACCTGTTAAAGAACTGGTTCAGGTTGTTAACCCACTCTAAGTCTCCCACAATCCTAGGGCTTGGTTTGTGGCCTGAAATTGAGTTCAAACTCCTCCAAACCCCACTGATGTTGCTCTGCTGTAGCTGGTCCTCCATCTTCTTCCTGTAGATGTTTTTTCCATCCCTGATTTTCCTTCTCAGATCCTTCTGCACGGCTCTCAGCTCCTCCTTATTTCCTGATCTAAAGGCTCTCTTCTTCTCCTTCAGGAGAGCCTTTATTTCAGAGTTGATCCAGGGTTTGTTGTTTGAAAAACACCGTACCCTCCTGGTGGGCACAGTGTTTTCCACGCAGAAATTGATGTAATCAGTGATGCAGTCCGTGATGCTGTCGATGTCCTCCCCATGAGGGGCACAAAGCTCTTCCCACACAGTGGAGCTAAAGCAGTCTCTCAGAGCTTCTTCAGTCTCCTCAGACCATTTCTTCACTGTGTGTGTCACAACTGGTTCTCTGTGTACCAAGGGTACCAAGGGTTTACCAGGACTTAAAATCTTGAAATCTTGAAATTAGGTAAATACAGTAGTATACAGTAGTCTACCTTTCCTGCTTCCATAGGAATTAAAAGGGTAAGCAGCAGCCAGGTGCTAGTGATAGGATGCACTCGATCTGATCACCAGCAAGTGTGAGTGCCTCTACAAAAGCAGACGTTTTGGCATGTTGCAGGTCTGGATTATACCGGTCTGTGTTAGCACAGTGCTACAATCCTCCCCGGAGTGGACGTCCCAGCAAATTCTCCCCAAGGTCAGACCATGCAATGCTCAGAGAAACTACAAAAAAAAACACCGTCAGCACGGTGATGGAAGTCTGATGATCTGGACTTGTTTTGCAGGCACTGAGTCAGAATCAGAATCAGAATCAGAAGGTTTTTATTGCCATATGGGTGAACAGGTTCACAGCATTAGGAAATTGCTGCGGTACTTCGTGCTTACAGAAAAAAACAAATAAGTATAAAAACTATAAGACAATATACAAGTATACAAATTGCAAATATACAGAGATATTAGAGCTATAACTATAGCACAATATTACAAAATTACAAAATATACAGTGCAGAGACTAATTAAAAGATAAAAGAATGTAGACTATATTCCACTAATATGTACATCAGTGCAATCAGACAGGTGCATAGACATAGGGTCATCAGCGTTTGTGGAGGGTGGTGGTAAGTCGACCACAAACTCCTCTGTGTACTGAAATGTAAGGCCATCTGTCCAACAGCTAAAGCTTGGCTGACATGGGGTCATTCAACAAGTAAGGGTTCCCAAGCACACCAGAAAATCTACAACAGGATGGCTGAAACAGAAAAGAACCAAGGTGTTGCAATGACTGTCAGTGATACGAAAAACAATTACTTCCTTACATTTACATTCCTGTGAAAACGTTCTGCCTTACATGTTTGTTTAGATGTCTACATACTTTTGGACACATAGTCCTTGACTTTAAATACAGCCTGGTGTGCTGTGGAGGCATTTTGAAGAATTAAATACATAAACCATTTAATTAAAAAAAATTTTTAAATCACCATTAAATGTTTACATTTGAAAATGAAACCGAATCATTAAAAGAAGCCCCTCAGATTAAAAACATGACACATTATTCTTCATTTTCTGACCTATTTTTAATCCAGGACTATATCTTGTCAAGTGCAGGAAGTGAAGTTGTTAACGGAGAATCAACTTCAACAAGCAAATAACACATCAGCAGAAATCCATGAAAACACAAAGAAGGAAACACTTCATCTCAGGCATGTGTGACAATCACAGCTGCGATCAGGCCACAGAAGGTTTTTAGAATTAAAACGATTGTGCTGCAGTGTGAGGTTTGAGAACAGGTGGTTTACAAATACTGCTTGGAAATAGAAAGTGAAAGCCAAAGAAGGAAATGTGAAAATTGTGCAAATTTAAAAGCCTCTTACAGAAAATAATGGTGTAAGGGATAGGGCTGTATGTATAAATGGTTACAAAATGTGAGCATACAGAGACAGTTAGAGGCTGCTTTTTTCATGACTCAAAGATTTGTTATTAAGGCACAATCATAACAGGCCCAAATTTAATTAAAAAAAAACTTGATTTGTGCTAATAAGATCATTTTTTTTATGTGCACATAAAAAGATTCCTACATTTTGAGACTGCAGGATCTCCATATACTGAGGAAGATTAAATTTATTCACATTTAGCTCTGAATTTCATTAATGTCATGTTATATTAAAAGATCTTACCAACTTTTATCCCATAATATTATTCTTGTAAAAACAGAAAGAATAAACTTCAGAGCTTTAGTGCTTTTTTAAATCGTACCCACCAGTGTTTGCACCGCAACCAACAACCACAGTGTGGAGCATCACAGACGCAGACACACAATCTTTATTATAAAGGTGAGGAAAGGAGGGTGAAGGAAGGATAAAAGAGGACTAGAGGTAGGGTAAAGAGAAGGGGATGAGGTTGGAAGACATGAAGGTAGAGGGGTAATAGAAGAAAGATATGGAGGGATGGAGGGTGGAGGAAAGAAAAGGAGAATTGGAGGGATGGGAGAGATGGGGTTGGAGGGAAAATGGGGAAGGGAAGTTGAAAGGAGGGAGAAAGAGGAAGTGGATTAAAGGTAGAGGGGTGAGGTTATGGAAGAATGAAGAAAAAGTAGAAACGGGGATGAAACAGGAATTGCTCAGCCTGAGCTGAACCATCAGTCTCCTTGACCGTTCCAGTGCTGGGACATTTTTTCTTTTGGAAGCAGCTCCAGATGCCTCTTTTACTTTCTTTTGGAAGATTTCCTTTGCTTCATTTTCTTGCCTTTTCAGCTGTTTGAGGACTTTTTTACACTTTTTCCTTTTCCCATTTTTCCTCCTGCATTCCACTTTTCCCTTCTTTCACTGCTCTATGCACTTCCAACAGTTGCTTTGCATGTTCACTTTCCTTATTTGCCAGCTGTTTTCTCTTTTTCTTCCCGCTTTCTGGACTTCCAAAAATTCTTCTTTGTTTTTCCAGTGTCCTTCTTTTCTTTTTCAATTTCCTCCTTTGCCTCCAGCATTTCACATTTCTCCTCTTCAAGTGCTTTTGAATTTTCAACTTCCTCTTTTGCACTCAGCTTACTGGGTTCCTCTTATACTGTAAGCTGCTCCAGAGCAGGTTATGTTCCAGGTCAGAGATCAACAAGCATGACATCAGAGCCTACTGACCAATCAGATCTCCAGAAAAAAGTCTTTGTGTTTCCCAAATGAACATCAGTAACAAATACAGATCCTTAGATGCAGCTTTATTCCTTGAGTTTTTTTTTTTTTTACCTTTAGGTTGCAAACGATTTTGTTGTTCTATAAGTATTAATATATAAATCAGGACACCTATTTGTACTTGTGGATTTTATATCAATGGCAGGTAGATTAAGCTTGCATTTAAATTATGTTTTTTTTTTAAATCTTTACTCTCAGATCATTAAACACCATCAGGGCTGCAGCTGAATGGGTAAAAACTAAAACTGTCTTAATGCAAATCTGAACATTAATTTAATGGAATACTCAATTATAACCCATCAGCCAGCTTTTCTTTGCCTTCAAATTATTACTATAGTAGCTCTTTTCAGTGTTCTAATGACAAAAATGTTCTCACACACACACACACACACACACACTTCCCTGTCACAGAGATCTGTGTTTCAGGATGATCTTTAGGACTCATGTTTATCTCAACTATGTCACTGAGTCTGACTGAAAACATGAAGTACAGGCAACGTTATCTTAATAATAGAAAAATAGCTATCACACCAATTTCAGTGTCCAAGTGTCCAAATAAAGGCCTCCCTCCTCCTTTTCCTTCCGGCTTCGCCATCACTGAGATCATAGCAGTGATATTTGTGTGCATGCACGTGTGCGTACGTGAGTTGCTTCATCAAAACCTCGACACACAACAGATGATCTTTTGCTGTGCAGCTTTGCACTCGTTCTCTGTACTAATAATCTTTCCTTCTTGTTATTCGCTGTCAGTAAAATGCTCATTTGGGGCCTGCTGATGATTATGAAAATGCGCCTTACACTGGATGCTTTCGGCATCGGTGCTATCTGTGCACACCTCGATAAAAAGCACGTTCCCTGACATTATCTTTGTTGGCCTTTTATTCTTTCTTTCCGCTTCAGTCATTCTTCTCCTCCTCATAAATATTACAGCACGAGGCAGCCGAGAGCAATATGTACAGCAGCAGATAAGAGGCAGGCTGTTTGTGTTTAACACTTGAAAGTCAGAACTGACGTCAACTTACTGCTGTGATTGAACATAACTATTATAGTGACTCCTCTCTGAAGTGTGCCCACACATATGCTTTCTGCTGTTTACATTATCAAAAGTCAAGTTTAACAACAGCAGGTCTATTTGTGTCACTTCATTTGGAGAACTGCGTGTTTTTGCATGTGTGCATGGAGAGGTTCCTATAACCTGCTGTGCTGTGAAATCTGCTCAGATCTGAAGGGAAAATGTAAAAAATTAAAAGGTCAAAATCTGTTACCAGGTTGATCTTCTCTCTGGCAGCTCAAAATACACTAAATGATGTTTCATTATGTTCCAGTTGTTAAAGAGATTTAAGTTTTTTGTTGTATAATGTTTACATAATGCCATTCCTGTCTTCTTCCTATTTTTGCTCTATTATTCAGTAATTCAGTATTTATTGCTCATGTACAGCAATCTTTTAACGTTTTAAGTTCACCATATTTTGCTGCACAATCATAAAATAAAAAAGTTGAATTTTTAGTTTCCAAACATAGCAGTAAATCCAAAAGGACTTCCAAGAGATTTGTTTTGTTTTCTGGATTAAAGGTCAGAAAAGAAGTTAAGATGACTTTGCAACCATAAAAAAAGAGTAAATGTGAAAAGTCTCAGGGGCTCACGTGGATTTGATCACATGTGATTTACTGTTAATCCACACACACACACTGAGTGGGAGTATAATTATCAGTGTCAGTAGCAAACTAGGAAACACAAGACTGCATCCATTTGTAGACCACGTACCTAAGATGGCAATGACCTCATCATCCTGGATGACCTCCAGTGACCCGGACACCACAAAACAGAGGGTGTCGACACTCTCCCCAGCGTGGAAGATCAGGTCTCCTGGGGCGCAGTGGGTGGTCTGAAACTCCACAGCCAGCGAGCGCAGGCAGCCGTCACTGGCTAACCTGAATGCCGGATGTTCGTTGAACACCTGAGTAACAGAGAAGCACACTGGACAGTTAGACAAGGAGTTTAAGATAAAAATGTAAAGTAAATTTTTTCTTCTAGTTGCTTGGCATTGCTAATGAAAAGTACACTAAGAGAACACTACAGGAGGCTTGAAGGGTTTTCAATGAAATATAAATGTTCTCATCTCATAAGTAGACAAGAAATGTCCAGATTTCTTTGTTTCCTGTTTTACTACCTGCAGAAGTAGACATTTTCTGATATGCTTGAGAAATGAAACACCTTCCACCCAGTGAGATAATCCATCAGAGCACCAGGGGAAGATTTTATTTGGTTTGTGCTAGAGTGTTTTTATATCAGTGCTCCCTGTCAATCATCTGAAGCCCTCGAGGAGAAATATAAGTCTCCATCGGGAAATAATCACTCAGAAGCACATCTCCTCACAAACTTCAATGTCACGTCTTTGTGGTTTCATTCTTGGAGGCCTGTTTTGCCAGGACAGCAGGCGGCACACCATCAGCAAGGTGCAGCACAATGTGACTGTATGAAGTTGTTGAAGTTTGAGGGACGCAGTTAAACTGCTCGCATCATGTTTATGAGCTGGTTTGTGATGCTTCATAATAAACTGAAAGGAAAGAAAAAGATTATTTTTCTTCTTCTTAATCACTTTGTGCAAATGATGAGCTTAACTTAAACAGGAGATCTTCTTGCCCTCATATGAGTGTTGTGCGATGTTTTATAATAATCACACGCCCCTGAAAAATGAGATGTACTTGAAATGAATGTCGAGTATGAGGGTTACTTCAGAAGAGACATTGAAAATCAGCTGCACTGCATGATGAGACTAATTTTAGTAACTTCTGAGTAATTGTCATTGGAGACGGTTGTTACACAGCACAGTAACCCAACTGAAGGTGTCCTCTGATCACGCCGCTTCAGCAGATGGAATCTGCCAAAGTTTTGAGAACAATATCAGTCATGTTGAGCGATATCTGAAGGCCTCTAAGTGCTCTTAACCTTCATTTAGTTATGCAATGAAAGCATCTGACAACTGGCACTTTGTGTGTGCAAGGAAATGAAAGAAAGAATAGCTCCAAAAAGGCAAAATCAGTTTGTGTGGAGATCAATACGGGTTTTGGTGTCAATTCAGATATTTGGAAAATATTTCTTGCAGCTGTGGGTGACATGGACTCTTCATCTTTAGAAGTACATTCTCACTTACACAAAAAATGAATCTAAGATTAAAATTTCACTGAGTAGTGACTGTGAGTGCACAATACAGCATCCACCGATCAGGCATAACATTATGACCACTGACAGGTGAAGTGAATAACACTGATTACCTCTTCATCATGGCAGCTGTTAGTGGGTGGGATATACAGTGTATCACAAAAGTGAGTACACCCCTCACATTTCTGCAGATATTTAAGTATATCTTTTCATGGGACAACACTGACAAAATAACACTTTGACACAATGAAAAGTAGTCTGTGTGCAGCTTATATAACAGTGTAAATTTTTTCTTTCCTCAAAATAACTCAATATAGAGCCATTAATGTCTAAACCAGCGGCAACAAAAGTGAGTACACCCCTAAGAGACTACACACCTCCAAAATGTCATGTGACTCGTTAGTGTTACTAGGTCTCAGGTGTGCATAGGGAGCAGGTGTGTTCAGTTTTGTAGTACAGCTCTCACACTCTCTCATACTGGTCACTGAAAGTTCCAACATGGCACCTCATGGCAAAGAACTCTGTGAGGATCTTAAAAGACGAATTGTTGCGCTACATGAAGACTGTTATATAAGCTGCACACAGACTACTTTTCATTGTGTCAAAGTGTCATTTTGTCAGTGTTGTCCCATGAAAAGATATACTTAAATACCTGCAGAAATGTGGGGGGTGTACTCACGTTTGTGATACACTGTATTAGCGAGCAAGTGAACACTGTGTCCTCAAAATGTAGAATGTGTTAGAAGCAGGAAAAATTAATAACTGTAAGGATTTGAGCGAGTTTGACAAGGGCCAAATTGTGATCGCTGGATCAATGGGTTAGAGCATCTCCAAAAAACTCTTGTGGGGTGTTCCCAGTCTGCAGTGGTCATAATCTATCAAAAAGGGTCCACGGAAGGAACAGTGGTGAACCAGTGACAGGTTCATTGATGCTCTTGGGGAGTGAAGGCTGACCCGTGTGGTCCAATCCAACAGACGACCTACTGCAGCTCAAATTTCCAAAAACGTTAATGCTGGTTCTTATAGAAAGGTGTCAGAATACACAGTGCATCACAGTTTGTTGTGTATGGGGCTGCAGAGCCACAGAACCATCAGGGTGCCCACGATGACCCCCGTCCACCACTGAAAGCCCCAACAATGAGCACATGAGCATCAGAACTGGACCAGAGAGCAATGGAAGAAGGTAGACCTGTTGCTGTAACTGGTGAATTAAAAATTCAAACTGAATTCAAACTGAACTAAAGGACTAAAAGGCATGGACATTGATATTTTTGCAGCATGTCTTATTTCACATCTGATGTAACTGTGATGGTTACCACTAGCAGGGTCAATTTATTTGGAATGATGGGACATTAGAAAAACAAATGTGTAATTGGTGTAAGGTGAATGACTCAGAAGCTGTGAACTCAGCGCCAAAGTGTTTATACTACAGTATGCCCCACACAGATCAGTAAAAAAAAAGAGTCTGTCTGTACTCTCAGCAGTGTGCAAACGTCTCTCTAATATCAAATCTATGCCACAGGTATTCACTCACGCATCCAATTCATTGAATTCAGGTGTTCCAATCACTTCCATGGCCACAGGTGTATAAACCAAGCACCTAGGCATGCAGACTGCTTCTACAAACATTTGTGAAAGAATGGGTCGCTCTCAGGAGCTCAGTGAATTCCAGCGTGGTACTGTGATAGGATGATACCTGTGCTACATGTCCAGTCATGAAATTTCCTCACTACTAAATATTCCACAGTCAGCTGTTAGTGGGATTATAACAAAGTGGAAGTGATTGGGAACGACAGCAACTCAGCCACGAAGTGGTAGGCCACGTGAAATGAGACCGGGGTCAGTGGATGCTGAGGCTCATAGTGCACAGAGGTCACCACCTTTCTGCAGTCAGTCAGTACAGACCTCCAAACTTCATGTGGCCTTCAGATCAGCTCAAGAACAGTGAGTAGAGAGCTTCATTGAATGGGTTTCCATGGGTGAGCAGCTGCATCCAAGCCTTACATCACTAAGCACAATGCAAAGCGTCAGCTGCAGTGGTGTAAAGCACGCTGCCACTGGACTCTAGAGCAGTGGAGACGTGTTCTCTGGAGTGATGAATCACACTTCTCCCTCTGGTAATCTGATGGACGAGTCTGGGTTTGGTGGTTTGCCAGGAGAACGGTACTTGTCTGACTGCATTGTGCCAAGTGTAAATTTTGGTGGAGGCAGGATTATGGTGTGGTTTGCGTTTATCTTTGCAGATCAAGCTGGCTATTATTGAAATGAATTGGCTGCAGCCATGTTTATACTTTAGTGCCCTATTAATAGATACCCCACAGAAATTTCCACTCCTGTTGGGACGCCTCACGCTAAATGGCCCCCACTCAGTAAATCCGGCCCTTTGTGCCCAAAAACTCTAATGTCTCAGAGCAGTGTTAAACCGTCTACATTTGCAATAGTTTGAGTTTAACTTGAGACACACACTACTGTATCACTAGATTGTGATAGAACTGATGCATGTCTATATGAAAATAATAAATGCATACCTTCCTGTTGAGGTGGACACAGATGTCAGCCCGCATGTCCTTGGGACAGATGGATAAGACCTGTAACACAAGAAACATGAGGAGATGACACGCCAGAGAACATACTGTTTTAACAAGTGCCTAGGAGGAGGAAATTAAGCAGTTTTCCCCTTCCTTTCCAGGTTTCCCTTTTAGGATTCACTACAGCAAAAGAAATTCACAGAGTATTTGAAGGAGACTAGTTAGGAGTGATATGAAGGGTTTTCATTAGAATGTAATGAGTATTCGTGAGCTCTAGGTAATGATCAAAACACTGACCGGATATCAGCAGTTAAAATAAGTCTCCTGTGTGGGGTGAGCTGGCATTTGGACTAAGCATGTAGTAGAGCCACTGAGTTGGCTCGGGCTTGTTGTCAGGCTGCTTCCTTGGCAACTTCCTCTGGAGGTAGTCACTAAAGTATCCAACTAGTAATAAAACCCCAAGTAGACCCCGAACATGCTGGAGAGATTATATTAATCTCATCTGTCTTGGGAATGCCTTTGGAATTCCCCAATCTTGAAAATGTTGTCGAGGAGATGGATTCAGGGCTACCTTGCTTATCATCTAGGTTAGGCCATGAACTTGTTCTGTCTGAAACAATCTCTTTTTTAGCTCCTGTCTTTTAAGGGCACCCTCCCAAAATCCCACTATTTCTTTACTTAGCCAACTTCTGCATTCCTTCTGGGGGCAGCAGCCAGTGCTTGTGAGCCGTGGGCAGCAGTGGGACCACCTGAATGACGTAGGCCTGTTGTGCCTGGAGCAGATGACCATATCAAAAATCAATGCTGAGCTAAAGTCAGCTCAACAACAAAATAGAAAAAAATGTTCAAATGTTCATCACAAATAAATGTAGAAGTATTGGGTATTGTGAGCCAAAAGCTCAGAATGAATACTTAATTTGTCTACCTCATTATTTGATAACACATTTAATCTAAACATCCAACATTGTAACATTGTGAGGATACGAGGGAAAGTGCAATAGGTTCAATAAAAGCATCTCATTAATGCCATATTGCTGAGCAAGCGATTTGGTAATATGTCAAACCTCAATCTGAAACCATGTTTCAGATTTTAAGAAACATGACGTGGGACTGCAAGACAAACAGAACAATGGTACTTATATAATGCCTCTCTATTCAATATGAGCACTCAAAGCACTTTCTACTACAAGTCTCACACACAGTGCTTTCATCTATACTGAAGCACTTTTCTCTAACATTCACACATATGCACTGGGGGCAAATCAGGGATCAGTATCTTGGCCAGGCATACTTCTACACACAGACTGGAGTGATCAGGGATTGAACCACTGACCGTCCAATCGGTAAAGAACCCACTCTACCACCTGAGCTAACCTGGCATTCATCCAGGGCAGTGTATCTGTAGTGTGATTGTCTTTGGTCGGTGGAAGGTCAGTTACAGAAAAACACTAGAGGCATTCACCTTCTTGCTCAAGAACACTTCAGCAGAAAGCAGCTGAAAAGAACAAAAACCAAAACTTCCAACTGAACGCTTGTTTGTTTGCAGATTTGTCTGAAGCTTCCCGTCTGTGTGTGTGTGGCAGATTTTAAATTCCAGTTTGTTTAGTTGCATCCATCAACTCCCTATGAAAAGAAATGCAGCAGAGGTGTCGACTGTTAATGGTAACAGTTTAGTCAAGCTCATTACACGATTTCTAAAATCGAACCCAATAAAATGAAGCATTTAGGTAAAACCATAAAACCTCCATAAATCCTGCCATCTTACATATGAAAAAAATTGATGCATATACAACATCAAATAACAATTTTCTTTGCTCCATTTAAAGTGGATGATACAGTACCAAGAAGCTTTGGGAAGCCTCTGTTCTTTTTTCTTTTTCTTTTTTTTTTGGTGTATAGTCATATAAACAGCTGACTATGAACCATATAACAGCTCCCAAAGTGACAAACTTATCTACTAATTGGCCTCAGCTCTGACAGTGAGGTATTTATCCAGAGAGTAGGCACATAACTTGCCATATGTCTCTTCAAAAGTGTATAATTATCTCTACAAACACTTGAAAAATGGGAATAATGGAGAAGAGGCTCGTGACCAAACTGAAAGTAGCATGATTTTTTTTTTTTTTTTTTTTTTGTTTATTGTGTAATTGTAATTGTGCCTTCTCTTTTGCTGTTTTTATTTTTCATTTTTGATTGTTTTTTACCTGTAAGGCGACCTTGAGTGCCCTGAAAGGCGCCTATAAATAAAATGTATTATTATTATTATTATTATTATTGGTAAAGTAAACCAAATTGGCAGAGAAAGAAGGAATGGACAAAACATCATTAGAACAGCAAAAAAGAATGACGTGATTATACAAGGCTTATCTGAGACCATGAGTTTATAATGGGTCTGTCCCCAATTCAACTGAAAAACAACCACACTGGAATGAAAGGTTTAATAATGTAGTGCATGTATTTAATAAGGAACATAAAAATAAATGAAAGAAAGCTAATCAGATTAATTTCTTCAAAGTTAAATTGAATCAGTCCCAATTATGGAGGTTCAAAAAGTTCTTACAAACAGCAATGTAATGATTTCCACACAATCATAAAAGTTACATTTAAGAGGAGATGCTACAGGTGCATAAAGTAAAAATAAAATAAATAAAGAGGATTAATGTAAAATGACACGTTTGTAGTGTTGTACCACTTACATTAACACAATTATTTATGTTTATGTCATTTTATGTTTGTATAAATTAGGGATTAACTCATTTATATGCACTAATTTTCATGATGGTAGAATAGGCGGAAAAATACTCAAGTAAACACCTAAATGTACATTTTCAGACATTTTTTTTTTCAAGTCTGAAAGAAAACATGTCATGGAGAAAAAATGTCCTAAAATTAAGCAATGCAAGAAAAAAAAAAGGTTTTGCCTACAGAATAGAATAGAATCGAATACTTTTATTGTCATTATACAAAATGCACAATGAGATTGGAGTGTCTACATGCAGTGTCTCACCTTAGGAAAAATACTACAATGTGCAGTCCTACACTGAAGTGAAAACACAGAGGAACCCAAAACCTGCAGAATGTTTCTTTAATATAATAAACATGTCAAGTTTCCTTATTTTTTTTATTTTAGAGTGATTGAAAGTACTGATAGGGCAACTGTAACTGTAACTGACTGAGATGTGAAGCAGTCTTTTGGATTATGATGTATCTGAGTGTCCACAACAATCCGGTGCCTTCAAAGGTTCACCACTCAGTGTTTATGTAAACAGGACTGTATGGTTCACTGACTGTGATGGATTTTTTTTTTTTTTTTAATATTTCTCCTCTATGCTTATCCCTCTGGTTCCTTTCCCTGGTTTTGTTATGATGTTTGGTTTGTTGCTTCCTTTTGTCTTTGTGACACACATGGTTAAATGTTCTTAAATATATTGTGTTTGGATGTAAAGCATGTATGACTACTGTATCTAAAACTGTCACTGCCAAGCTGCTGCTTCCTGACACATCAGTCTGCTTTGTAATCCGTATGAATGGCAAAAAGCTGCACGGTGTCTGGCTTTTTCAGCCCCAGCCTCGATAATTACTGTAGCACAAAATCACATCACTGCAGTCCCAAAACCTCCATAAACAGATGGCACGTCAGTAATACATTAGCTTAACCTGACCTGTTGCCTCTAAGTCAATGAGTTTCACTCAATACTCACCTTTTCCGTGTCGATGCCTTTGGTCATGGACCAGGTGGAGACGATGTAGTCCATCACCCTCTCACTTAGACCTTTCGGAACCTGGTAGAGCTTCAGGAAATCCCTGACATTGTTGAGCATCTCATGGTAGCGGTTGGTGTTGGCATACATCTGCTGGAAAATGGTGGTCACATTTCCAAAGATAGTGGCATAGAGCAGAGCTAGACAGCAAGACAGAAAAGACAGAAAAGAGAATAAACGTGCTATCCTCTTGCATCTGACAGAGTTCTGTCAAGTTTGCAACTTTTCAAATCTTAGCTGCTGTTCTTTTGAGAGAGAGGAGGCTTTCTCTTGTCTTTTTGTACTGTCATGAACATTAACACAACATGCTAACTGGGGCATGTAGAGTCTGAGATGTAGCTCTTGGATTTTTTGCAGTTTCTATGAGCACCGAATGCTCTGACCTTAGGGTGAATTAGCTGAGTCCACTCCTGGGAAGACTGTGGCATTGTGTTAACACACACCTGAGTACTCCAGACTAGCAAGCCTCTATTTTTTTAGTCATCTATAGAAACTCACAAGAAGTGACATATACCTGGATAAAGATGACTGTTAGATGTACTGTATAATGTCTCCTGGTGATCAAGGGTGTTTCCCACCGTTGAAAGTTAAAGCCATTATGCACCACTGCTTCTCTCTATCCTGCTTCTCCTCTACTGTTTCCATAGAGACTTCACTCAAAATAGTTCTTATGTTTTCTCTCCTCCCAGACAATAAAAATGACAAAGAAAATTTGGGGTTTGCAGGAGGTGGCGGGATGGAACACGGTGTATCAAAAAGCCGGGCTGGGGCACAGTGAACATACAGTACAAGGGAGTGATGTGTAAAGAAGGAACAAAGAGGCAAATGCTGGATCTCTTGCAGTGACTGTGTGTGTTCAAGATAAACTCTGTACAGAGTATGTATGTTGTATGAGAAAGTGTGAAAAGAGAGTGGATTGAAAACCAAAGAAAGTGAACCAGAAAGATGACGACAACAAAGAAAAGTGTGTATTTTTTTTTTTCCTCAGGCGGTTTATCTCACAGGAGCAAGTCTACAGAAACACAAAAAGAAAAGAGTGTGTCTGGAAGAAAGACAAAAACTGAAAATAAAACAAAGGAGGACAGACACAGACATAAAGGTGTAACGTGTCAGTGGTGAGATAAGTCCTTCAAAGTCTGCTGCGTCCCAGCGTACCCTATGAAACCTCTCCAGGACCCTGTCAGCTATTCAGGAAGATTCTAACAACACTGCCGGGGTGGAACTTAAGGTTCAGTGTGGTAAGTGTCACCTCAGCACATAGAGAGGTAAAGGTTTGAAGGTTAATTCAACCTTGGAAAATCCTTTTCTAGCTCATTTTTTTCATCCAAACTAACCACAGCACAAAAACTGTTTTGCAGCATCTATCAGGTATAAATGAGGTCGGGCTATCAGCACTTTGGAACAGCATTTGTGAAGGAAGCGTGAGAGAAATAACAGATCTCAAATGAAAACAAACCATCTGTGAACTGTTTCAGTCAAAGAAAGTCAACAACTGGCTGCACTCATGCTGTTCAAGAATCTTTGCATCATACACTGCTAATCCTGGTGTGGTGAAAACATGGAGAAGACCATAACATTACACAACAAAGAAAGCAAAAGAACATTTTGTCAGTTGTGACTGTAACCATTGAAAATATGTGTATGTACAGGCTCTGCTTACAAAATCCGGGGCACCAAGAAAAATGAAAATATATAAGACTGGTGCCTGCTAAGTAATAAAAAGAAACCACAGTAGAGTAAATAATGCTATGACACTGCTGATTCTGGTTTATATTTTTGGAGAAAATATATTCATACAGATGTACTTGAGCTTAGAGAGTAAATAAATAACCAACCAACCCCCAGCTCCAATATACTGATGAGTTCCTGATAGTACCAGCATCGTTCTATATCAGCTTTCCTGGTCCCACATGTGTTTAGACAGTTCAATCCATGTAGTCAGGCTTTGAAGCTGTCATCTCAATACTACACTTTAAATCTGACCTGTCCCCCATGGCTCCATTTATTTAAATCGGTCTCTCTTTTCCCATCTGGTGGCCACAGAGAGAGGGGTGGGGAGTGTTTGGTGTGATGGTCTGGATGGAAGGTAGTAGTTTCCTCATATTTAATAAATGACAAAGAACCCCAGGGAGGAGAAGACGAGACGCTGTCAAAGTGAAGCTCTGATGAGCTGGTAAGAATCTTTGCAGGAGGTTTGTTTCAAAATTCACATAAAGAAGAAAAATGCATAAAAACAATGTGGGCAGATGTGTGACATCTTTCAGTTCAGCTCATCCTGATAACTGTGGCTGCTAACAACTGCTAACAAATGGCTGTTGCTAGTAGTAACAGTATATCGCGTCCTCTTTTTCTTTGGTGAATGTTTTCGACTGAGTACCTGTTGCTTTTGTGAAACCAATGAGAACAATATCGCCTCTCCTTTTATTAAATAACAAAAAAACAAAAGGCATGATTCACCTCCACTCACCATACTGTTCTCTTGCAATTACTTTTTTCATTAAGGTGACTCATTAAAATGAGACACAGCTGGGTGTGGAAATATTTCCACATGAGGATAAAAACTAAAAAATGTACAAAGCAATATCAGAAAGCAGGTGATCGAGTCAAGAAGGTGCTTTTTTCTCCCTTCACGTTAGTTTCTTTGTCACGATGATGAAACCGTTTTTTTTTTTTTTTGTAATAAGGAAAGTAGGAGAGATCCAACCTCTCTGTTATGTATATTTTCTATTTCTAGTTTTTAAGCAATCTGCCAGAGGAGTTTAGGATGATTTGTCAGACCGAATGAGTGTGAGGGACAAAAATCTGCCAGTCTGTGTCACCGTCTACAACTCAGACACCCAGAAAATACCCAGTGATGAGGTACCCCGTGCACAAACACAAGTACCCACACACATGCAAAGATATACTGTAGATGCATAGAAGGCTTATCTGAAACTCAGTGATGTTGCACTGTGGAAAAACTTCAAAATAGTTATTTTAACATTTATTTATTCCGGTTGATTGAAGCTTAACTAACCTAAAATATTAGGTTTATGAATGCACAGTAAAATACACTGAGAATCTTGAGTTGAAAACCCACACATTTTATAAAGTAACTAGGGCCACTGTCAGACTTCAGCTCCCAAGGCTGGGAAGTGACATTGTGTTCCTTAGCATTCCAAATGTGTGGAGTTCTCCCGATGTTCTCCCTATGCTTGTGCTGTTTTCCTCTGGAAGCTCTGATTTCTCCTGTTATGGTAAATGGTAAATGGACTAGTTCTTATATAGCGCTTTTCTACTCAGATATGAGCACTCAAAGCGCTTACACAAGATTATCAGGAAGATTCTCGGTTTATTCTCCTCTCATTTTGCTCTTCACTCCTCTGGCTTACAGTTGAAGTCCCCCAGACGCTACACAACATCTGCCCACTGCTCTTAACATTTAGGAAGGGTTAAAAACAGAATGAGTTTCCCTACAGGGATCAAAAAGGGATATCTCATGCTCCAACATTTTCAAGCTTAACTTGTACTTCACTTTTAAAGTAAATATAAAAGTGAGGTACAATTTCAACTTAAAAATGTTTGAGGATAAGATATCCCTTTTTATCCCTGTACGGAAACTCATTCTCCGTCCATATTTACTTTAAACATAGGAGGTCACAAGCCGGTGTACTCCTAAAGCCGCTTCCAAGGCTGGATAAATGGAGAGGATTGTGTCAGGAAGCAGCACAAATCCAAGATGCGGATCATAAAGAACGAGATTTCCAGTATGGAAATCTCATTCTTTATGGGGCCCAGGTTAACAACGACCTGATGCTGTTGGCCAGCATGGTGCTGGTGGAAACTGTGCTACTGCTGCCCAAAGACAATGGAAGAAGACAGGGGGAAGCTGTGTTAGCAGGCAATGAGAGAGAAGAAAAGGCTCAAAATTGAAGGGATGATGTTGAATGTTGTCGGTGTGTGTGCTCCACAGGTTGGATGTCAGTTAGAAGAGAAAGAGGAATTCTGGAAGAAGTTGGATAAAGGGGTAGAGTGTCCCCAGGGGGGGAGAAGGTACATGTAGGTGAAGGGAACAGGGAACTGGGGTGATGAGGAGGTGTTGGGTAGGTCTGGTGTTTAGGAGAGAAATGAAGAGGAACAGATGGAAGTGGATTTTGCCAAAAAATGGAAATGGCTGTTTTGAAGAGGGAGGGAAGAGAGAAGAACATAGGGTTACGTAGAGTGGAAACATGTGCACACAGGTGGTCTACTGTATATCGCTGTAACCTGAGAGTAATAGGAGACTGCAATGTCGGGGGAGAAAGTAGCTAGTCTGCAGAATGACTTTGAAACCAAGTGAAGGCAGAGGCAAGGATCAAATGGTGGACGTTGAAGAAGGAAGACTGTTGCACAGAGTTCAGGGAGGAGTTAAGACAGGCTCTGGGTGGTAGGGAAGAGCTACCAGATGACTGGGAAAGTACAGCTGTAGTGCTGAGGAAAACTGCCAAGAGGGTGTTTGGTGCATCTACATGACAGAGGAAAGAGGACAAGGAGAATTGGTGGTAGAATGAAAAAGAACAGAAAGGTAGTCCAGGGAAGAGGTTGGCAAAGGAAAAGTGGGATAATCAGAGAGATGAAGAAAGTAGACAGGAGTACTGGGCGTAGCAAAGGTGGCAAAGGGAAAGGAAAAGGCCTATAGGGAGTTGTATGTGAGGCTGGACACTAAGGAAGGAGAAAAGAACTTGTATTGATTGACTAGGCAGAGAGATCGAGCTGGAAATGATGTGCAGCAAATTAAGGTGTTTAAGGATAGAGAAGGAAATGTGCTAAAGAAGAAAGAAAGCGTATTGAGAGGACGGAAGGAGTACTCTGAGGAGCTCTGAGAAGGATAGAGAAGATCAGAAGAACTTACACTGTCTCTGTGTGTTAATATTTACTTTAGAAAAATAAGCTCTTTACTGACCATCAATACTGTTTTATGGCATTTTGTTCAGTTTAAAGTAAAGTGTACTCAACTTTTTTTCACAGTGTAAATACAGATTAACACGCACACACACTTTGCTGTCTTACTGATAGAAAGATGAGAACTGTCACTATTGTATGTGCATTTCCAGTAGAGATGTAGTCCATGCCAAAGAGTCAATGAACATTCAGCTGCCGTGAGAAGACCAGCAGTAATCAATTTTTACATGCTTTTATATTTGATTTTATTAATTAAAAATTAATTAAACCTCTGTATAACCATAAACACCTTTACAATAAAAAGTTGGTACTACCCATACTGAACATTCAGGAATTGAAAATACTGATGCACAAACCTGAGACCCAATGTGTCCTGAATAGGCAGAGCACAAATTAGGTCCCATCTGACTGAGCCCTTTTTGTTTAAATCATTAATGGTCATTTTCACAAAGAAAATGAGACATGTTGTTGCTTTTTTAGTTGCAGACATATCTGTAATCAATTCTGACAATGTTGTAGCATCACCATTGCTTCACGGACCAATGGAGGAAAATGAATTTGCAAGTATCTACTAGAAGTTAACTGCTTGTCATTCTGGATTTTATTGAATCATGTGTTTGAAACTTTGTTGGTGTCAAACAGAGCTCTCAGTGGAATTATTTATGACGGGTAATATTAGTCAACACTGCAGCTTGAATTTATACATTATAAAAAATCAGGATAAGAATAAATGCTAGGTGGCTGCCATGTTTATTTAAGTAACTGCAAAAATACACAGAAATAACTTTTAGTTTTCTGATGGATCACAGAAAATCTCTGCACTGATGTATGTATGTACTTGAGTGCAGGTTGAAACAGACCAAAAGAAAATTCACTGAGGACTCTGGTTCAAGAGTCAAGTTTAACGCCACTGTAAACACACAAACTGGCCCCCAAGTTCACTTGAAATAAGTTGGAACTGAATCCATCTTTGATTTTAGCTTCTTTCCAGAAGACAGCTGCCTTTATGGTTATCACTGCACATAAAAACCAGACTGTATTTAAAAGACGTCACTCACTCGTTTCTGGGTTTCACTTCATCTGGTTTTTAAGGCTCATCTGCCGATGAGTTCTAACACACCAATAAAATACTATTATTTCACTCACCAAATCTGGAGCACAAGCTTGTTGGATGGTCTGTACCACTCAAATCAATGAGAGGTTTTTAGTGGGCAAGCTCATTGTGGGTTGTCCACAGAAAACTGCCATGGGGGCCCCAACGGGTAAAACTACTGTGAGGGCTTCACAAGCAAGCCCAAAGGGCCATGTGGCTTTTCTGTGGCCAAGCCCACTGTGGGTTGCCCAAAAAAGGGCAAAGCTTTTTGGGCCTAAAAGGGAAAAACTGCTATGAACCCACCAGGGCTAGCCTACATAGAAAACCCATGTAGGGGCGCCTAAGAGCAAAACCGCTCTCGGATCTGTGTGGGCACACTCACTTGGGGCCCACGTTGGTTTGCCCTGTCCAAACAATATCACACAATCCCACAGTTCACCCACAGCTACCTACTGTTGGCATGTTTGGTGGGGTGACACAAGCAAACTAAAACAGTAACACAGGCTCAGACCAAATCAGCTGGGAGCTTTTAGGGGTACCACCTGCATCAGGAGCTATTGAGCCAACACCACACTTTACACAAAGACAGACCTAGTTAGCTGCACCAGAGTTCAAAACCCCTGAACAAAAGACCAAAAACACCACTGGATAAATGTGTTTTGACAAGCAGTAATTGTGCATCAGGCACTGTCTGGGTAAGTAAGATATTTCAGCTGATTGTCTCCAAATAAATGCTGACTGGGAAACCTGCAGAGGCATCCCAGTCCTGCCCCCCCGCAAAAACACAACAATCATTTATGGAATCTCACTTAGTAAATGAGATTTTTTCTTTCATCATTTTTCCCCAACACTGTATTGTTTACTTCTCATTAGGTCAACTTAATAGACAATTTACCGCTGTGCAAACATTATAATGGGTTTTGTAGTGAGTGAGTTGGGTGGCTGGTGGGAGGGTTGATGTGTGACAAAAGTCTGTCTCCACCTTAGACCTAAACATCCTACGAAATAGTAGGAAAAAAAAAAATTGAAATCCTCCAGAAATCAGTTAAATATAATCTCGTAAATGAAAAGTTTTGTCACTTTGAAATAAATGTGCACTTACCTCCTATTATAAATAACAATTTCATTAGCAATAACCTGAAACACAGTTTAAAAAATAAAAAATTTGTGTCAAATCTTCATAACTGAGTCAGCTAGAGGACAGCACAAATTCAGCAAATTAGGAAATATGCTTATTCACTCTCATTCTAGGGCTAAGAAAAGATCAGTAGCAATCTAATTAATTAAGGAGCTAGAGCCAGCAACCAGTTAGCTCAGCATGGCTAATCAGCATAAAAACAGGAAGCACTGGAACACTTAGCCCACTTCCTTTCAGGTAACAAACACCTCTCTAAACCTCTAACTAACCTATTTACATGTTGGATCTTGTTTGCTGAAGCTGGACAAAACCTAAACGGCACATTGTGGTGTTTGGAGGGAGCCCGTCCTCCTCTAAATAAACAACCTCATAGGTCGTTTATGCAGGCATGTTTCACGAACAATACCTACATTTTAAAATACAATTGAGAGGCCTCTAGCGGAAAGAACGTGCCAATAGCATGTTCGGTTTTCTCTGGCAAATCCTGAAGAAATACATAAACATGGATTTTCTCTGATTTCTGAAGTCTATGGGAACTAAATAGCATTAGATGCCACAGGAAAAGCTTAAAAATTAATTAGCACATTTCTACTGTACTTGAGCACTTAAAGAACTTTATGCTACATGCCTCATTCATACAAGCACTTTATTTCGTTCAAAGACACTTTGGCATTTACAGGTGCTGGTCATAAAATTAGAATATCATGAAAAAGGTGATTTATTTCAGTAATTCCATTCAAAAAGTGAAACTTGTATATTTATTCATTACGCACAGACTGATATATTTCAAATGTTTGTTTCTTTTAATCTTGATTATTATAACTTACAACTAATGAAAGCCCCAAATTCAGTATCTCAGAAAATTAGAATATAACTTAAGACCAATACAAAAAAAAAGAATCTTTAAAATTGTAGAAAGTAACAGATGCTGGATGAATGTTTTCAAGAAGTTCACAGTTTTCCCGTTTTCACCGTTACATCTCATCTGGGAAAGTTAAACAGTTAGAGACATAAAGATGTCTTTGTGAAAGCCTGCTAATGACACACATGAAGCTCAGAGATGAATCACCACACTTAGTTTTTTAATCACACCCATAAATCATGATGAAATGAATAACTTGGGGTGAGCTGAAAGCGCAGCAGGGTTACTTTACTGAGCAACGATGTGGTGCTCATTACATATCAAAATGTATAGTCGCCATCAGAGAAAAAAGACATCCCGAGTCCCCAGAATAAAAAAGGCATATCTTTCAGTAGTATAGTAGTTTTTATATTTACATTTGTTCAGAACTTTTATTGAACCTCGTTTGTTAACAGCTGTTCTCACAAGGGTTTAAACCTAAATGTTTCTAGTATCTTTTTTCTTGAATTACTTCACAGGGTTGTCTAATAACTGCCAGGAATCTATAAAATATTTATGATGTATAATGTAAAACACTTTGTAAGAACAAAAATACAATCATGTGCACTTAATTTAAAAGAGCATCCACTGATCAATGCCATGGAAAATCAAGAAATCCATTGAACAAAAACAAAGTAAAGACAAACAATGAGCATCAATAGACTCTTGTCCTGTTTTTACTGTTATTGTGCTAATGTTTTTCATCTGGTGTTGTGAAGCTGAGAAGACGGAGTGTTGCGGTTTCACTAATGGGACCAAATTAAAACACAGCACAAACAAGCCAACCCCGAGGTTTCACTGCTGACGGTAACAAGGCCATCAGGGGCTGAGCGGTACTCCCTGTGGACCGGAACAGGAGTAATGAAGTCATGGAGGACTACTCACATTGAACCACAAGTGCCTGGTAAACAATGGGATGGTTTTTATGAGGAGGGACAAGTGGGACAGAACTGGGGAGAGCTCAAAATCAGATCAGACTGTGGAATAACCTTGGAAAAGTAATGTCATGTGGCACGATCAGTGTTGTGTTCTGATCTGATCTGAAAATGAGGAGCAGGGTGGAACACAGGTGAGTTTTAAAGCTGATGATTGCCCATGTTTCCTCCTGCAGTTGGACTCCAACCCCACGGTCTTGGACTGCAACTAATAGTCCTCATTCTGTTCTGCAACCTCGGGGAGCGCTGCATAGCAGCACCAGTTCACCACCTATTGCACATTCTGATTGGCGTAGCCCTTCAGCTTGCAGTGGATCTTCAAAGCAGGAATAGGAACGCTGCTGAAGTCCAAGATGGTGGAGTTGGAATCCAAGTTGGAACAAGATTGGGAAAACGTGAAAGGGGAAAGAATGGGCGGTGGCTGATTATTAGTGACTGAACATGTAGTAAACGAATCGCTGATAGTGTCAGAGGGATGCTCAAAATGCTAAAATCAATCATACCTAGGGCTGTAAAAAAAATTGGTAAATTTGGTACTGAAAATTACTATTGGATTCGATACTCATTTGCAACAGTATCACTGCCAACAGTGCCGTCTTCTCCTCCTCCAGCTGACACACAACTTCGCTCAGTTCCAATGCAGACCGACAGGCACTCAGCCCCCCCCACTCACTAGCAGCTCACAACACTGAAAAACACTTTATGAGTCATTGAGTAATGCTCCCATTTCAACAACAATAAAGTATTAAACAGTTATCATAAAAGTTAACCTGGCCAGTGCGCACATTAACATTAGCCATTTAACTATTAGCAATTACCTGATAGCAACACTAGCTGTCTGTTGAGTTGTAATTAAAGTTGCAGCTATGGTTGATAATAAAAAAATAACATTAATGCTGAAACATTATTAGTCTTGCCTGTCTGTAACATTAATAGACAGTGTTAATTTAACAGGTAAACACAATTATTTACATCTAAAAAGTGTTTCACTTAAAATCTCAGATTGAAACTGAGTCTACCAGCAACCGCTCAACTTACCAACTCTATTTCCTCAGCAACAGAAATATTGTGCCAGCACTACCTCCGAATATCGCTGTCTTTTTTGACAGTCAGTGACAATTAATTGTGTCATTGAGAACTTTAAGTTTCAGTGGTGACTTTCAATCCCTCAATGTTTGGGCATAAGAAGAAATCTCAGAACGGTTCAGTGCCTGCAGCCTTGTATAAACTGCTCATTACTGTGAAGACTTGATACTTTTTGATTAGTCCTTGATGGTTCATCAGGAGACCCCAGACTGCCCTATATGGAGCGTTGGCATCAGATGACACCTGCAGCAGACATTGATTGACCTTCCAGCTCCTGGTTTCATCTCACTTTGACTCACACAGTCAGTTTTTGCAGCTCAGGGAGGTTCCGAGGTCACACTCACTGCAGTCAGTAGACTATGTCAGGGGACCTTACATCTGAGGACATTACACACACTCTCTGATCCGTGAACAGGCTTTTTAACTGCTGTGACTCAGATCAGCAGGTGAGCCAGGTACAGAGCAACTGTGATAGCTCACATGCTCTGGGACTTGAGGTAATCACAGCTTGGCCCCATTTTCCCCACTGTCAGCAATTATGTTTGAGAAGGAGCCATCTATCATAGCTGGCACCTGCTTGATTCAATTATCTCCCTGCTATCCATATGACTGCAGGCTCCACACTTATGGCTCTGGCATAAATTACAAGAGCAGAAATTAAAAAATTATAATAAAAATAGAGCTGATTGCTGCCTTTAGAGGCTTTTCACTGTGGAAATGATCTAGAGATTGAGTTTTTAAATGAATGAGCGGGAAAGAGTCATGAGGACGATTACAACTGGTGATAATTATGGAAATGGAGTGTGAATAACTATGAAACCAAACCCCTGGGTGATTTACACAGCACACATATAGCAGATGAAACTGATATTAATTATTTATGGCCAAGCTCTAGTGTAATATTGTGACATTCATTGCTGGTAACATTTTTAGGATAGTTTTTTTTTCTAATGCTTTACTACCAACATGCTGGCACTCAGCACACATTCAAACCCGCGCTGATGAATGTGCATCAATATTTAAGTTTTCCTTCAGGCTACCCCTGACACACACACATACATAAATCCATGTAGGGACAGTCACACGTCCCTACATGTCATTCCAGTTTAAAACATACAATCAGTATTTCATTGAAGTGCAGACTTTCAGCTTTAATTCAAGGGGCTTTACAAAAATTTTGCATTAACCGTTTAGGAATTACAGCCATCTTTATACATAGTCCTACATTTTCTCAAAAGGCTCGCTGCACCCGTCTGTCACGGTGATGAGGGAGTGTGAAAGCAAAGCTGTCGATTTACCGGTAATCCTACGTACCTACCCTCACCTATGGTCACAATCTTTGGGTAGTGACTGAAAGAAAGAGATTGCAGATACAAGCAGCAGAAATGAGCTTCCTCCGAAGGGTGGCTGGCCTCTCCCTTAGAGATAGGGTGTGGAGTGCAGCCATTCTGGAAGGGCTCAGAGTAGAGCCGCTGCTCCTCAGCATCGAAAGGAGTCAGTTGAGGTGGTTCAGGAATCTGATTAGGATGCCTCCTGGGCACCTTTTGGGTGAGGTGTTCCGGGCATGTCCTACTGGGAGGAGGCCCCGGGACAGACCCAGGACATGCTGGACAGATTATATCTCTCAGCTGGCCTGGGAATGCCTTGGGGTCCCCCTAGACGAGCTGGAGGAAGTGGCTTCTCTGTTTAGGCTGCTGCGCCGAATAAGCAGAAGAAAATGGATGGATGGATAGATGGATGGATGGATGGATGGATGGATGGATGGATGGATGGATGGATGGATGGATGGATCAAAATTAATTGGGCAAATGAACATAATCCCATTTTGTTGATATTATGTGCAAAATATAAATAAAAACAATTCTCATAAACCCATATTTTATTCACAATAGAAGATAGAAAATATATCAAATGTTTAAAATGAGTACAATGCACCATTCTAAGAAAAAAAAAGTAATTTTGAATTGTGTGGCAGTAACACATCTCAAAAAAGTTGGGGCAGGGCCACCACCAGTGTGCAGCATCCCCTCTTCTTTTAACACCAGTTGATAAACATCTGGAAACTGAGCAGACCAGCTGCTGAATTTCTGGGTGCCATTCTTGTCTAATATAGGTTTCTAGCTGCTTAACAGCCCGGAGTCTTCTTTATTATATTTTCCATTTCAAATGTCTTCAGCTGGTAAAAGGTCTGGACTGCAGGCAGGCCAGTTCAGCAGATTCTTATACTACAAAACCATGCTGTTGTAATATCTGCCGTATGGGGTTTAGCATGACATCGTCTTAATGGAAGCATATGTTTATAGTGGCTTTCCAGATGTACAATCTGCCAATTCCATAGGCACTAACGTACCCCCATATCACCAGAGATGCAGACTTTTCAACTGAATGCTGATTAAAATGTCAGATGCCCCCCCCCTCCTCTTTAATCCGGAGGACGTGGCACCCATGTTTTCTGAAAAGAATTTTAAATTTCAGTCTGTCTGACCACAGACACATTGTGGAAGTTGTAATGGCTCTAATTCCTAAACAGTTGATGCAAATTTTCTGTAGAACCTATTGAATTGAAGCTTCAATCACATATTGATTGTTTGATTTAAAACCCACTGTGGTGGTGTAGAGATGCAAAACTAAACAAATATACAGTACCTTTGTCCAACAAATTACAGACCTAAGTGTAATTATCCAAATACCAGTTTAGATGACTATATTTCTGTAAGTTGACGTAAAGCAACGTGGATAATTTCAAAAGCTATGGGTAGCTTACTCCAGTAGCTTGCTAACTTTAAGCTAAGATGAGCTGTACAACAGCAAACTAGACATACAGCGCTAAAACAATCCCCTGACAGAGTAAAATCTAACATTTTAAGCCAACTAAAGGTATTTTGTTGCATAGAGTTGGCTGACTGCTTTAACCCACATAAGACCTGAAAACTTTGATAAGAAAGGACAGAGAAACTGCCCCTGCATAGTTTGGGTACTTTACTCCACACATGCCTCTCATGCATCCAGGAAAATGGTGAGGAGTGCCTCATCAGACCATACGACTTTTTTTCAGATCTTTATAACCCCCCCTGACAAGTTTTTGTAATAAGTTTTTGTAATAATAAGTCATATGCTAGACTTAAGATCTCTGCACACACTGGATGTTAAAAGATCGATCAGAATTCATTTTTTCTTAGTTGCTGTTCTTATATAACTGACACAATTTACAGAGTTGTAGCAATTATCATTTGTCCTGTAGGTTCAAGAAATGATGAAATTGACATATGTTCAAGTTACTGCAACTTGCACAACTATGCTGATCTCATTAATTTGTGTTACTATTTTTCTGGCTCCAGCAAAATAAGATGACCTTATGAATTCTCACCCCACCTACAAAGAGCTGATTGGCTTGACCTTTGGAACAGCAGAAAAAGTTGGCAATATGGGCAGTGAATCAGAACAGTGAAAACCAAGCTAATTTAATCCTCCCTGCACTGAGGTGCAGTGTTTTTTGTTACATATGCTACTAAGTTAAAAGAGCACAGTTATTAAATACACATTATTCACAGGATTTTTTACACATTTTCACTGATGTAAAGAGGTGTAGTTACTATTAGAGGTGAAACGATGGCTGGTCCTGGTGACAGAGACTAGGAGCTGCAATCTACCCTAACACCATGCGCTCTCTCTTTCTGAGGTTGCCAAACTAAGCAAGGGAGGTCAAGGTGGAACAGGAATAAGTTTTCCCTTCTCTCTGCTGCTGAATTTCTGAATAATGGACTTTCCTGATAGTCTGTCTAAGGAGGCTGATCAGCTGTCTATCTGCCTTGTCCACCTGATAGCTGATCTCTTTCTCTCATCTGACAGTAACAGTATTTGAGAGGTGCAAAGGGAAGTGCATCATGTGATCTGTGACCAGCAGGTGTAAGTTAATTTCCTGTCGTGGTCAGATCAGCATGTCAGGGCCTAAGAGAGCAGCTGGCTGGGATCATTAACAGCCCTGTCAGTCAATCCTGGCAGGAAATGGGTTTTTGAAGAAACAAAGGAATCTTACATGTTGCTGCAATTGAGAGCTACCATGAAAATTAAAGATTGTTTTCTGTGGGTAATCTGTGAAAATAACGTTCATCCCGGTGACTCCAGATTTGCAGTGTTTTGCATTGCTGGCATCACCAACTGGTTTCTGGACCCCATATCTGCAGGCTCAGCGTTAGAGTTTTGGCCATCAGTATGCTGCTTTTATTTGGAGCCAGACATCATCATATTTGGCATCTACTGTGAAATACCCCAAGGTAGGCATTTGATTTTCTTTTCTATTTTTATTTCTTGCACACATGCACTCAGCAGGCTGTGCCAGTGTGTTAAAAGCCCTACGTGCACAGGACTGGTATTAGTTAAGGGACTTACAGTAATTTGTAATAACTGTAGGAGTTTTGTATAATCCTAATCCCATGCAAATCTGTCATGTGTGTAATTATTTAAGTAAAATTTACATATTTTGCAAAACACAGACAACCTTTGATAATACTAGACTACATGAACAGGCATTTTGGTGATTTCAGGGTTGTTGTTTTTTCTCTATTTGCAGTTTCATGCATTTTCTACACCTTTGCAGTATCTCTTTCATGCACGAGAGTCAAGGAGGTTGCATTAGCATAAAAAAAAAAATTAAAAAGGAGGTTGCATTGCCAATTATGAATAAAAGCTTGCATAGCATTTTGTCACTGCACTGTGTGAAAACACAGTCATCAAACAAGCAGGATGAGACTGATAAAATGTAGGGCAGCATATGTTGCTGGTTATGTTGCAGCCTGTTATTATATTAGCTGATAGTCACAGATGTGAGAAAATCAGAGTAAAATTTTCTTACATTTCTTACATCATAGCTTTGTTGGCTCTGCTTTTTTCTGTGGCAGCTCTTGTCCGTACCCACGGCAAATTCTGTTTCTCGAACAGTGGGCTCATTTTTAATTTATTTTTATTTAACTTTTATTTAACCAGGAAAATCCCATTGAGATTAAAAACCTGGCCAAGACAGGCAGCAACAAATACAAAACACCTTTACAAAATTACAAAGATGATCAAAGCACAAAATGGTTCAATTTTACAAACAAATTAAGAAAAACTAGTGCATGTTATGGAGTTGGCCTCAAGCACGTGCAGTTTGGTTTTAAAAGCGTTCAATGAAATTAACTCGGTTTCCAGTCTTTCTGCAACATGCTCCATGTGGAGGGAGTAGAATGATCAAAAGCCTTTTTACCCAGTTTGATACAGGCACATGGACCAGAAAGCAGCAACTGGTCTTGAGGACTCAATGAACAAGGATCATCACTTGTCAATGCAATTAAAGCACAAATGCAGACAGTAACAGTCCAAGTATTGCCTTATACATGAAAATACACCAGTAACAGATCTGGCTGGTGGCCAAAGCAGGTCATCCCACCCAAGTGTATAAATCACAGTAATTACCTAGACCGAGGTCAGAACTTTAAAAATTATGACTACGCATGTGTCCTTCAGAAAACATAAAAACTGGACAAACCCCAGGCCATCAGCCCAGTCGGTCAAAGATAGTAAAACCAACGGTGTCCTTAAATGCGCTTTGTGAATTTGAATGATCATAAATGTCCAAATTCATGGCCACCACTTCCAAGGTCAATTAAGTGCAAAATGTTTGACTCTGAAACATATTTCTTTGTTTATTCTATGTATAGTATGTACATGGAAAATGGACTGGCTCTTATATAGCACTTTTGCACTCAAATTGAGCACTCAAAGCACTTATACAACATGTTTGCATTCATACAAGCTAAGTGCTTTTACTGTCTAACATTCACACTCCAACGCTTGTGTCAGAGAGCAACCTGGGGTTCAGTATCTTGCCCAAGGATACTTTGGCATGTAGCCCAGAGCAGCCAGGAATTGAACCGCAAACCTTCCGATTAGTAGGTGACCTGCTCTACCTCCTGAGCCGCAGCCACCCCAATATATCGCCTTGTCATGGACAAGATGAATGAAGATGAGTATATCCTGGTCACTCTCAATGAAAAACTCTGCTACCTCAAGTTCAGCCTCCTGTCTTTATGTCAGTGCCACTGCCTCCAAACTATAGGTCATAATCTCACTACCATCTTCTAAACCTTACATTTCAATCTTGCTGCTATCCTTCAGTCACAAATCACCCCGACACTCGTCTCCAACCACTCCACCCTGCTTACACTCTCTTCTTCACACCTCTTATGCATTGTCCATTATGCTGGATTGTTGGCCCCAGGTATTTAAATTCATCTACCTTCACTATCTCTACTCCTTGCTTCTTCACCTTTCCACCCGTCTCCCTCTCATTCACACACACGTATTCTATCGCGCTACTGACTTTCACTCCTCTTCTCTCCAGAGCATACTTCCACCTGCTCCCTACTCTCACTACAGATCACAATGTTGTCTGCAAACATCATAGTCCACGGAGACTCCTGCCTGGCCTCATCTGTCAACCTGTCCGTCACCAATCGCACCCCCACCTTGATCTGTCACTGCTACTGTACACCTCACCACTGTCTCACTGTCCTCATACATGTCCTGCACCAGCCTCACACACTTCTCTGCCACTCCTGACTTCCTCATTCCTTCTGACCTTCTCAATACCTCTCCATCAGTATTCTTAAAGCAAACATGGCATCCGTAGTGCTCTTTCTGAGCATGAAGCCATACTGCTGCTCACTGCTCATCACCTCTCTCCTTAACCTAGCTGCCACCTCTGTTTCCATAAAAACCGAGAGAGCCGTAGCCTGCTGTACGCACCATGTTTACAACCTAATTGTTAGACTGTTTTTAGTTTTGTTTTTCAGGACCATCTGTTGATGCTAAATGCCATTATTTTCCACAGTTGCATCAATACTTATCTAAGCAGATTCATAGCAATCAGATTTGTTTGTCCTTTGTTTTGCTTGCAGCGTCTCAGTGACAAGATCACTGTTTGGAGAGCCACTTTCCTCAAAGACCTTGAGGTGAAAACATTGCAAGGAAAGCAAGAAAATTATACTCTTGCTTTCCATTTATTATTCAGTGTGCCAGGGTGCCCAGTGTGCTCCCTCTGCCATGTTTAGCATTCTGTTACGGTTAGTGCCATGACTTTCCAAAGATGCTGAGGAGAGGCTGCCACTGCAATGAAAGAGAATAAGACTACAAGTGTATGAACAGTAATGCAACCTCCAGAGGGCAGAGAAATGGACCCAGGAGATTTGAAACCAATCACAAATGTACATCATCTAGACAGAGAACATAACAAAAATTTGAATGGTAACACAAAGTTTACTGCAACTAATCTATGGTGGGAAAAGGTGTGGATTATGATATAACACTCTCCTCACTCACCAAGACTAATGCTGCATTGTAGGCAATACAGTAGGCATCTGTATGAACCCAGGAAAGCTGCTGAGTGTCCAACAACAGAAGACTGTGGGTCTAGTGGACAGCTCCCAGGAGTAAATGTGAGGAAGTGTATGAATGTAAAGCAGCATATTGCTGAAAACAGCAAATGAGAAAACGTGTTCTGAAAACTTTCAAGTTTTAAGGGGAAGTTTTGTTTTTTAAAAAAAGGAAAGAAAGAGAGAGAGACCTGAGTCAAGGTGGTCAGACAGTCCAAAACAAAACTCTGAGCTGGAAAGAATACCAAACAATGAAACTGCTACAGCCATTCATCACTGCGCTTTCTGCAACAAGTCACAGTTCTGGATAATGTACAACTACTGTGCTTTATGGGGGAAAAAGCACAGGGATGCTCTAGACACCAAGTAGTGACTAAAAACTGTCAGCGTTTAATGAAAGCAGTTGTAAAAGTTACATTACATCACACAATCACTGTGCCAGGATGAACTGGAAAGTCTTGCTGTCACATGGTGGTAATTTTAACAGGTAAAACCTGTTGAAATACTGCATCAGTGGCCACTCTGAACATAACCTTTTGTATGTCAATGACAAGCTTGTTAACAAGACAAAACTGACTTAAACTGACCCAAACTGCTATACTGTATCTGTACATTATTGCACGAAGGGGTAAAAAATCTTGGAGGCTGCACATTTTTTCCAGAGTGTGTCCAAATAATTTTCTTAGTGATTCTACACGGAGCACAACAACAGCACCAAGGCTGAAGCTGCAGTGCCTGCACCCTGCATCTCAGTCACCATGAGACACTAATGAAAAAAGGGCACGATCGCAACTGTTCAACCAACTTGAAATGCAATGCTGAGAGAGCAAGAGAGAGAGAGAATGTCAGTGTGCAGGAATGTTATCGACAGGAAAGGCTACAAAATACTGTAGCTGTGAAAACCAGTTATGCTATTTGTAAACTGGTGTATTAAGACTAGTCCTTTCCACTGAATTTGACTGAAACCTGATTGCTAACTAACTAAACCACGAACAGGTCAGGAAACTGATCCTGATAAACCAGCGGATGTGGTTTTCAGGAGAAGGCTGACTCTATAATTGGTCCATTTAATGTTCTCAGATTAATCCCAGCTCTGATGAGTCAGAGGGTGGAAGAGAGGGAAAGGAAGACAGTTCTGTGAGGGAATGCCAGTATAAGGGTGGGTGGAAAAGTAGGGATCATTAGAGAAAATAAAGAAAAGAGAGAAAGAAAGAAAGAAGTGGCAAAAAACAAAGAAGATAGCTTCTTATGGATAAGAGGACTAATCGCCTCACGATTGAGGCTGTCAGAGAGAGGCCGCACACAGTGCAGCCTGCCACAGAATGAGCTAATACAACAATACAGAGCGCTCGCTCTCTCCTTTCTACTCCTTCATCCAATTCTTTCTGAGTGTATGTGTTTCTCTCTCTCCAGCTCTTGCTTTCCAAACTAATCAGAGCATCTCAGCTGAGAGGCCAGAGGGGATAACGACACACCGAGCTGCTTCCTTTTCTCTCAGACTTGCCATCCTCCCCTCCTCCTCCTCCCCCATTCTTCCTGTCTCCTTTTTCATCCTCGCAAACCCCATTTTTCTGCTGTCCCTACTTTCTATTCTCACCACCTTCTCTTTCCTTCCAGGCCCCGCCAGTTCCTCCCCCAAGCCTCTCTGCATTATTTTCATCAACCTGCCTTCTCTTCTTCAAGCTTCCACCTTCTCTCCCTTTTCCTCGTCTCCCTTTCCCTCCTCCTTCTGACTCTGTCAAGAGATGAATTAGTGGGCTGGGTTAGATGGGTGGGGGTGGCAGGCCAGGAGCATTTCCAATCCACAAAGTGAAACCCAAACTTGTCTCAGGATTGTGTGGAAACAGCAACAAGCTCCAGAAGAGACCTCACTGGAGCACTTTTCGTATCACGCAGGGTTTTAATTCAGATAAATACTTAGCCGAAGGCGAGACGTCAAAGAGAAGAGCTTTCCTCTGTGCTTTTCTTTGCCTCTTTTTTTTTCGATTATTTTAATTTTGCCCCCCTTTCCTCCCTTGAGTGTAGTAAGTCTCTTCCACTTAGGACCCATAGCAATCAGGCTGGGCTCTCCAAGCTAAATCCACTGCATCCTTCCACGCAGTTATGTCCATCACCAGCACTGCCAAACCATTTTGAACCCAGGTAACTCACAGTATTTCCTTCCAGCTGATGATTGTCAAGTCAGCCTCATTTATCTGATATTCAGCTTTTTGTCATCTTATTTTGATCTTTGCTTTGTATAAAAATACCCATTTTGCCAGTCATTTCATTTAGTTTCCAGTTACAGTAAAAAACTAAACTTACGTTAATTGCAGTGTAGTTATTTTCTTTTGTGAGGGGCTAATTGTGTCAAACCATAATAATCATCATCTTCAAGAATGCAAAATGGTCTGGTTAACTCTGATGAAGGCGTGTCTTTAGTCTGAGTATGTTTTAATATTTTTTTGGATGGAATTAAAAATTACTTTTGGGTAGACTGTGGAGTCCATTTATTTTGCATAGAGGTAATTTGCATTGGAAGTAAGTGAAACTGACTCACTACAGTAGTATATTCATTAGGAAATACCACTTGACTTAACGACTTGCTAATATCAGTTTCCACTTGCTGGCTGTGCAGCCAGCAGCTCTTTTTCATTGTTTTGTGGCTTTGACCCGCCTCACCTCTGTGATACAGATGTCCTGTTGAATTACTTTTACACCTTTCTGCTCTGTATCATTAAAAAAACACTGCAGGGGTGACACTCCATCAATATCTGTTGATTGCTTTTTTCAACCCTGACAGATAAAAGTAAAAAAAAAATACCATGTTGGAAACTGAACTTCTCTCTAACACCAAAGAAGCCTGATTACATTTTGGAAATATTTCCTAATTCACGCTTGATTTAGAGCCGTGGTTTTCCGTGCCCTTTTCAGTTTGCCAATGTGTCAAGAACAAGAAAGCACTAAATAGCAGCATCAATTGGAAGGGGGGGACGAATACAAGAATCACATAGGGTTTTAGTTTAATAGAAAGGTCTTATACAAGGCTTATGCAACCCCTTTCAGACTGTAATTACTGTCTGTACTCTAAAAAATCACTATTATTTCCCTCGAGCCACTAAAGAAAAAAAATTAGCAAAATACTCCTTTATCTACTCCACAATTATATCATTATACAGATGTTTTTGAGGAATGTCAAATTGTCACTGTTAAATGAAAAATCTTGTCATTTGTATTTCAAGTTAACAAGGAAAATGACACAAACACATGAAAAGCATTCACTGCACTGAATAGACAACAAATACATGACTGCTGAGATGAAACTACCTTCGCTGACATCTCTCAGTGTGAAACAGCAGCAGGTCTACTCTGAGGTTGTTCTGAATGTTCATCACTCTATGTCTAAAAATATTTGGCAGCTACCCTGCAAAGTGCATTTTGGCTGCTCGTATCTTCTATCTATTTTATGCCAGCATAATAATTCAGTCAGGAAAACTGCAGTCAAAAGACGACCATCAATGCAGTAATTTGTATTTGGCATATGGGCCTCTTGTGGAACCGCCCTGCCCTTTTATGGAAAGTTAGAGGCAGGGAAATCAGCAGCAAGAACGCAGTACTTGACATGACGATTATATCAGACACAGAATGAAAGGAGGATCTGGGGTGGTGGGGGGGGGGTCGCAAAGCAGCTTGCAGCAACCGCACAGTAACTGTGGGCTGGCTTAAGCAGATTTAGTAGCATGCCATATTTAAGATTTGCCAACTGCATCTTGATGTCAGTCCCATCAGCTGATGGGACTGACATCAAGATGCTCAACTTTTGTTTTCTGAGATGATCACTGTGTCAAATGAAGCAGCTGTAGAGTGAGTTCCTGCCATGACTGGTCTGAGGGACACGGCAGGCTACACCTTGGACTCTAACAACTAGCAGCTACAAACAGCGATCAATAGATGCCAGGGACTTTTCCACCATACAGCACCAACAGCTTATGAAAAGAAAGCAAAGCCAGAAATATAATTTGGCCCCCATTTTTGTTCAATCTGACCTGCTAGCCTTTTTAAGGATGGTGTGAAGCACCTTACATGCTGCATCAATTGCCTCAATTGGATGAAAAACTATATGGAATAAGCTAGAAAGAATAAGGGTTTTCCTGATTCTCTACATCTGTTTAGCGAAGCTGTTATTGGACTACTACTGTACTTCGAAACCCCAAGACTCTCAATTCAGATTTCAAAGTTACACCTCTGTATAACATCATCACAATTAAGGTAAGTGGCAGATAAAGGCCATAATGAAAAGCTCCAACTACCATTAAAAAAAATGAATACTGCGTCTAAATACCATCCTCACAGATTAATTAGCTGTTTGAGGAGCATTATTTTGTTTCCATAGTGCTGCATTGGCAGAAGCACAAAAGCTGAGCAAGTGTTTCCGTGCGCCTTTGGCATCTATGATGCTGACTTTACAGCATCAACAATATATTAAAGAGAACAGTGCCCCTTTACATCAAATCATTTCTGCTGTTCTATGAATGTTTTAGAGACTTTCTGAATAGTACACTGTGAACAATACAAGGTAAACAATTCCACCCTGTAGTTACTTTAACTAATGCAAGAGATTTCAAGTCTCTGCTGATAAAAAAAATAAATAAATCCTCTGTGACTGCACTCACCTTATCCACAAATACAACACTGCCAATGGTCCCGCCAAATAGAAGTCCCATTTTGTACAGTCACCATGTGAAATGCTAGCAAATACGAGCCAATTCAAGTAGAAGGAGGGGTCCCTTCTACTTGAGGTTCACTCTAGGGAAGAGGGTAAAGTTGCAGGGAGTCAAAACTGGTGGCTGAGAGAACGGTTTGAGTGAGTGTGTTTGTATGAAAGAGCACTTAACTGCCATTGTGCCACAATTTCAGGTCACTTGCACCAACTGGCCCCCTCAGATACCGCAACAACGTTGGCATTCACAGTGTGACCCTGGTGGATGAATGAATGGCAATAGTCTTGATAGTAATCATGCAATGCCACACAGACTCCTGCATCTGAAAGCTACTTGTTGCATGTGCGTGACTGTACTGCATGCAATTTGGGTGCAAAAAGGAGCAATACTGAAAAATTTTGATGGTGGCTTAAATTAAAATTTGCAACATGAAACAAAATGTACTTAGATTCTTGGTGTCCTTTTATTTTTAGTATCCTTTCTCTTCTGAGAAAATAGAAGAAGAAGAGACGCTTCCTATCAGTGCATGATTGGTGTCTTGTTATAACCCTCTCCAAAGTGTTATCTGTGCATGGAAGCATTTTCTTTTAGTGTATGAGGAAAAATGGTGAAGTGAAAATACTGAGATCACACATGCCTTAGAGGTGGGATGGGCCAAGATAGCATGACAGCTATAAAAGTATTCTACAATGTGATAATTCTACTATGTAATTACCTACAGTGTAATGAAATTAAATGAAAATCATTAAGGGCTATTATACTAATGGCTCTTTAATGGTGCTGATCAAAGTTTCATGGTGTTTGGGTTCACAAGTCTGTGTTTTGCTTCTCTTGTGAATCAAGCCTTCAAACAGGGAGGTATACACAAGTTGCTCAGAGAGAGGTTGCTCAGCTCTCTGCTGATGGTCACAGATACTGCTAAGTAGGCCCATTAATCCTGAACCACCTCGTGACAAACAGGGTGTAAGACGTGGGAGGGTAGCTGGGAGAGACGGGCAGAGGAACGCATGAAGGAGGAGTTCTACAGAACATCTCTGTTCCACTGAGAGTCATTCAAATGTACAAAAACAAACAAAAAAAGGGTTTATCGTGGTTTGATTATTTGAAATGATGACAGACACTCACTCACTCACAGATTGACTTTCAGACAGAAGCACTGATAAAAGGACCAAAGGAGTGATGGTCAGGTAGAAAGCAGGCAGCTCGGGTTTTGTCCAAGCTGTCTATTTTGTCATTCAGAGGCAACAGAGTCAATAACTGTCTGGACGATGATGGGAGTATTGCTTATTATCAGTCTGTCACAAAACAAAGAGTTATGTCCTTGAACTGACGAGTGCTTTTCTTTCTGGATAGATAAAAGCTCTCACTGCACAGTCTTGAAATAGTGTTTTGTTACTTGAACCTCTCAGCAAGATTTACTGTGTGCTGTTCAGCTACAGCGCTACGAAATATTTCACATAGCTGTCGTTACATCGCTGACTGTTTTCAGCATTTAAACTATTAGCTCTTTTTGCGGGATTCAATGACTACATGAAAAATACAGAAAATCACAAGTTATCATTTAATAGAAAGCACTTTACTGTATGTACAAACCAATTAAAAACACTTGAGGTTGATAGGTTAGTCTGGTATGACTTAAGCTGACTTGTGCAACTTTTTGCCTTTACAGCCTCTTGTTAAGTCTGGCGTGATGAACCATTTCCAGGTGCAAATGTTCTGTCAGTTCTCAAAAGCAAATTAGCACCGAGGCATCACTGACGGTTAAAAATAACCCAAATTCTTTCAGCTCCAACAAAGTGATCTGTGTAGTGGTTCTCTCTGCTGGGTTTTGTGGTGAAGGTGGGCTAGTTAACTTAAACGGATTCGCTACAAACAGCAGCAATGCACGAGAGGGTTAAATTGTTCACAAAGTACGCAATAAGGTTAACAATTAAGACAGTGCTGTGTGGTATGAATTAACTGTGACCAAAAAATCATGGTGGCAAGCATAATGTACATAATTAAATCTTAGTTGGCCTGGCAGTGATTCATAACTGAAGGGTTAAAATAATTTTATATGAGTCAGAGGGCTGCAGAGTACAGTCAGAGTTTTTAAAAAGTTAAAGTGTGATACACATGGATAGTGCTAATAAAAAAGCTGTACAGTCATAGAGCGGCAACAAAAAACATGTTTCACAGCATTCATGTCTTCGGATAAATCATGTCAAGTGGATAATGTGTCATAAATGTTAATTCATAGATTAGTTACATATCTATGTGGTCTGTATATGCTGCCAACAGATATGTCATCCAGATTTATCCTGTCACAGTAGAAATGGGGCGTAGAATCAAATAGAAAAGTGGACACAGAGGATCAAATGTCCATCAGCTTCCTCTTTGTGTACCATTCATGTTCAGTCATATAGAACAAACTGCATCTCGAGCCTTTAACCGATTAACTTGTCCTTCTATGTTAATGCTGCCTAACGCACTGCTTCCAAACTTGGCGTGTCAGTGCTTCAAAACACTCAAACACAGACCAATAAGGGCTCACTAGGACTGAGCTAAGTGCCATTTTCCCTCAAGGCAAGACATCTGTGTTGTGCTTGGCCTCCTGTCACCAACTCAGAGCATTTGTCATGTGAGATTAACTGAATAAATGGGGGGGGGTAAACAGGCAGAAAATCTGACTTGTACCACTTGATCCAGACATTGTCTTTGGCCTTCAGTGTCCTCTCACTATATCTAATCAAACTGGTCTTTTTTGACCTGATAAACATTTCCAAGAAATGATTCCATCAGGATCAACCATATAAACGTAACACATAAAAACACACAAAGACACAATACATATTTTGAAAACTAATTCACACCAGTGGCTGCTGGAGGTTCGTAACATTGCTGCGACAACTCTACTTGACCCTATTCTTACATTTTTACATTAGTACATAAATTGAAACATTAACTAAAGTAGTTACTGAAAATTAATTACAAGGGCATTGTAGGACATTTGTTTTCAGGAATGGAACTTTTACTCTTTAATGACATCATCTTACAAAACAAACTGACACATTTTTCTGAATGACTTTGCTGATCTTTATACAGAAATATAAAGGAAAATGAGGTGTCGTGCTAGAAGAGAATAAACACCAGACAAATATATTCTCACAACTCAGCATCCCAAAATCCTTATTAAAGGTTTCTAACCAATATGGGAATAGCCGTATCTAATTTATGGACTACAACGCAAGCATAATACTTCCAGCTTATAAACCATGCTTAACACTAGAACTCCCATAGGCAGTCATTCTGACCACCTTAGCAGTTCTAGTGTTAAATGCCACCTTGTTGGAAATACTTTTTTCTCCTGCAGTTTGACAGTGGTGTAAATCTGATTATTTGTAATGCACTATAAGTCTCATAAAAAATCCAGAAAGCAAGATGAATCTGTCCCACAATCAGCACTCACTTGCTGAGATCAGTAAAACTGCCCACACAGCCAGTGTGAGAGGTTGCCATGCCAAGAGGACTATCAGTCACAGGCAGACAGAACAGGCACTAAAAAGCATATCATGTCTCTGTATTGTTTACTACCGAGCCGAAGCTGTTTAAGGTCCAGTTGCCAAGAAAAAACAATATGGAGAACAGCCCAGGGAGGTTCTGGCTTGACACACATACTACAGTACACCTCAGGGCAGGGACAGATCAGCTAAAGACAAAACTATAAAAACACTGCTGTTCCAAAATGCTGGTTTTCACCAAGTGACCGATTAAAAAAATATATAAAAAAACAGCCTCACGCGTTTTTACGACGGCCAAACATTAACACTTTCCACAGGCAGGATCCTCGGGATTTTTGGCAAGCTAAAAAAAGTTGGCTTTAAAGTTTGTATGTGAAGCGGATGAGAAATACTGCTTAATTCTGCCAAACACTCTAAGGAAGGCTAAGAAAGCACCTGAACACTTAAAAATAACCGTTGGCTGCAAGCTTTCTGTTTCTGGAATCATTTTGTTGCTTTGTTTTTCTGTCCTTCAGAACACTGGCCAAAGTCAATAAGACAATAAGACAGATTTCCAACAGCTATAGTTAGCGCTGAAGGAATAAAATGTTTCAGCATCCTCAAAATTCAATAATTAATGATCAAGGACTTCTATGGAGGTGTGCTTAAAGGTGTTAAAACAAATGTTTTAACCCCCTAAATCCAAACAACAGCACTTTCTGCAACAACGCTTCCATTTCTGATTCATGTGAACTGCCATATCCATAATCCATCCTGAATACAGCTGAGGGACACTGTTCATCCTTCTAGCCAGAAGTTAGAAAGAACTTATACCACGCGCTTTGAGTCAGGATTGATTCTTGGTTAAAATCAATACACAACATGAAGTGTAGATTTTTAGGGAAAATATTGTGGCTGTTGGAAATAAAATGTATTTACAAAAGCCATTATATCCAGATCTTAAAGAGATGCTAGAAATACATTGCACAGTAGGTCAGTTGTAATGGGGATCATAATTTTAAAAATGAACATCATATTGAATTCAACAAGAACTGAAACAAAACAAAAAAATTGATAAAAAAAAAAGAGCAGCCATCACTAAATTGTTCGAGCATAAAAGATGTGATGAATAATGTAGAAGAAGAAGAAGAAGAAGAAACAGCCTTTATTGTCCCACAGAGGGGAAATTTGGGTGTAACAGCAGCCGCAGTTATTATAAATATAAGTAAAAATATAATAATTCACACTAAGAAAAGAATATAAATATATATAAAATCAACAAACAATATTAACCTTAATACTACTAATAATAACACTATATACAATGTACATGATGTGCCTGTGTGTTGAACCTTAACAGGCCGGACTATTTACAGTATATTATATATTATCCTACATTGTGTAGGTTATTGTGGTTTTTGTTGGGAGCAGTGATGATTATAAAGTCTTACAGCTGCTGGGAGGAAGGATCTACGGTAACGCTCCTTTGTGCATTTAGGATGCAGCAGTCTGTCACTGAAGGAGCTCTCCAGCTCAGCAACAGTTTCATGCATGGGATGGGAGACCTTGTCCATCAGTGATGTTATTTTGGTCAGAGTCCTTCTGTCTCCCACCACCTGCACTGAGTCGAGAGGACATCCTAGGACAGAGCTGGCTTTCCTGATGAGCTTGTCTATCCTCTTCCTCTCAGCTGTAGATAAGCTGCTGCTCCAACATACTGCTGCATAGAAGATGGCTGATGCCACCACAGAGTCATAGAAGGTCTTCAGGAGTGTCCCCTGCACTCCAAAAGACCTCAGCCTTCTCAGCAGGTAGAGTCTGCTCTGACCCTTCCTGTAGAGCGCATCAGTGTTATGAGTCCAGTCCAGTTTATTGTTTAGGTGAACACCCAGGTACTTATAAGAGTCCACTATCTCAATGTCCACTCCCTGGATGTTCACCGATGTCCGTGTGGTGGGTCTGCGCCTGCGGAAATCCACCACCAGCTCCTTGGTTTTAGCGGCGTTGATCAGGAGGTGGTTCCGCTGGCACCAGTCCACAAAGTCCTGAGTCCACTGTCTGTACTCTGAGTCATCCTCACCTGTGATGAGGCCAACTATGGCAGAGTCGTCAGAGAACTTCTGCAGATGGCAGCGTGGGGAGTTGATGGAGAAGTCTGCAGTGTAGAGGGTGAAGAGGAACGGTGCCAGCACAGTTCCCTGTGGGGCCCCCGTACTGCAGACCAGCCTGTCAGAGACACAGCCCTGTGTCCTCACATACTGTGGGCGGTCAGTGAGGTAGTCCAGTATCCACTCGGAGATGTGGTGGTCCACTCCTGACAGTTCCAGCTTGTCTCTCAGAAGTCCTGGCTGGATGGTGTTAAAAGCACTGGAGAAATCAAAGAACATGATCCTCACAGTGCTTCCAGGCTTCTCCAGGTGGGTCAGAGCTCGGTGCAGGAGGTAGATGATGGCGTCATCCACCCCGATGCCAGGCCGGTAGGCGAACTGCAGCGGGTCCAACGAAGACGACACCATGAGGCGTAGATGGTTGAGGACCAGCCTCTCGAGGGTCTTCATTAGATGCGATGTCAGGGCTACCGGCCTGTAGCTGCTAAGATCCTTTGGATGTTTGGTCTTTGGTACCGGTACCACACAGGAGGTCTTCCACAGTTGTGGTACTTTCCCCAGCTTCAAGCTCAGGTTGAACATGTATCCCATGATGCCACACAGCTGATCTGCGCAGCACCTCAGGAGCCTGGAGCTGATGCCGTCTGGACCAGCAGCCTTTCGCACCTTGATCTTACGTAGCTCCTTCCTCACATGATGAGTTGAGAGGGACAAGATGGAGGTGGGGGGTGGGGGTTGTGAGATGGAGTCCTCAGAAGTGAAGGGGGTGGGTGATGGCTGAGAGCTGAGAGGTGTGAGGTCCCAAGAAGAAGAAAGGTTGGCAGTCATTAAAGATGGTGGGGCTGACAGCAGGGGGGACTGGGCTGGGGGAGGGGTGGGTGGCTGGTCAAACCTGTTAAAGAACTGGTTCAGGTTGTTAACCCACTCTAAGTCTCCCACAATCCTAGGGCTTGGTTTGTGGCCTGAAATTGAGTTCAAACTCCTCCAAACCCCACTGATGTTGCTCTGCTGTAGCTGGTCCTCCATCTTCTTCCTGTAGATGTTTTTTCCATCCCTGATTTTCCTTCTCAGATCCTTCTGCACGGCTCTCAGCTCCTCCTTATTTCCTGATCTAAAGGCTCTCTTCTTCTCCTTCAGGAGAGCCTTTATTTCGGAGTTGATCCAGGGTTTGTTGTTTGAAAAACACCGTACCCTCCTGGTGGGCACAGTGTTTTCCACGCAGAAATTTATGTACTCAGTGATGCAGTCCGTGATGCTGTCGATGTCCTCCCCATGAGGGGCACAAAGCTCTTCCCACACAGTGGAGCTAAAGCAGTCTCTCAGAGCTTCTTCAGTCTCCTCAGACCATTTCTTCACTGTGTGTGTCACAACTGGTTCTCTGTGTACCAAGGGTTTGTACACAGGCTGGAGATGAACCAGGTTGTGATCTGAGCCCCCCAGGGGAGGCAGAGGTGATGAGCTGTATGCCTCCTTGATGTTGGCATACAGTAGATCCAGTGTGTTGGTATTCCTGGTGTGGCAGGTGACATACTGGGTGAAGGTGGGGAGAGTGGAGGACAGGGAGACGTGGTTAAAGTCCCCTGAGATCAGAAAGAGGGCCTGTGGGTGCTGTGTTTGGAGTCTGCTGGTAGTAGCATGGAGGACATCGCAGGCTGCAGCAGCGTTAGCAGAGGGCGGCACATACACAGTTATCACAATAACATGTGAAAACTCCCGAGGAAGATAGTACGGCCTCAAGCTAACAGCGAGCAGTTCAATGTCCTTACTGCAGAGCGTCTCTTTGATGGTTAGATGTCTGGAGTTGCACCATCTATCGTTCACAAACACAGCCAGACCCCCGCCCCTCTTCTTACCACTCTCCTTGGTTCTGTCGGCACGGATCAAATGAAAGCCGTCCATGTTTATGTGTGAGTCCGGGGTTAGCTCGGTTAGCCACGTCTCCGTCAGGCACATGAGGCTGCTCTCCCGGTAGCTCCTTTGATGTCGCGTTAGCGCCGCCAGCTCGTCCACTTTGTTGGGAAGAGATCTCACGTTTCCCATGATGATGGACGGGATGACGGGCCTGTACCTTCTCCTCTGGCAACGACGACCTATGCCCGCACGTCTCCCGCGTCTCTTCCTTCTCAGTTCGCGGGGAATATCGAGTCGTTCAGCAGGAGTAGGCACAGCGGAGCTCCCGATGGAGAACAGCTGGTCCCGAGAGTAAACAATAGGAGTGTGGCCACTCTCGCAGTCTCCAAACATAAACACCATAAAAAGGGTAAAAATCAAAAACAAAGTTTTCCAGAAAAAAGTCTGCTCCATCATGGGGAAAAAGAGCAGAAGATACAGAAACACAAAAACACATCTAATACTAAACAAAATGAGAAAAAACACGAAATGAGTGCGGAGCTGCTGAAACTGGCTGCCTGCTCGCGCGGCGCCGGAAGCGGAACCTTCCGTAGAGCAGCTTTGGCCTAAAACAATTTCTTGCTACAGCAAAATACACGACAGGTACAAGATTCCAGGTTCAGCTGATTAAACAATGCGGGTGTGATAATATGGATTCTTAAGATTTAATGACTTGTACAGTGACAGAAATTGAAATTAAAAACATGTAACTTTTGAGAAATATAATCAGTGAAAACACTACACTGGCTGCTGACAACACTAATGCCTGTTTCAAAGGCCATTGCTAACATAGATATTTTACCTTCCTACCTAAACTGTTCTGTTTGTCACTCCTCCGACAAAGCCTCCAGGGGACCGCTTGACAGAAAAAGTACACAGTGTAAGAATCTGTATTTGCAGTTTTGCAGACGGTGCGCGCACTTGAATAATTGATGACCTGAAAGTAACTTTTCCTCCAGGATATAGACATTGTTACACAAGCCCCATCAGGCCAGCAGAAGCATCAAGACTACCGGAGAGAAAGGACGTTGCAAAACAATTTTGGGAAAGCACATCTTTCCCAAAAAGACTGAGAGGTTTTAAAGAAAAACTATTGAACAAACAGGATCAAACAGATTGTTTATCACTAAAATGGATAACAAATTCTGCCAAGGAGGCAGAATCCTCGTGAAGTTTAAGCAAACTTGTCTGTGGCATGTATGAGGAACACTGCCAAAGGCTTTAAAGAAAGACATGGAAACATGTGAAAATGCAAAAATAGCCATTGGCCCCATGATTTCTGTTTTTGGACTCATTGCTTAGTTTCTCCTGCTTTAAGAAAACTTTGGCAATAACACACAAAGCACAGACTTTCTCCGATGCTTGCACTCCAAGTACGAGTCCATGGTGCATTATCACCCACTTTTTTCTATTCATCTCAATGACAAACAAACAGCAAACCAGATTATGCGAGTAAATCTTGTTTGGATTTGTTAGCCTGGCAACACAGAAAATGAAGCTTTCTAACACGTGGATAATGTGAAACATAAATAATCCAAACGATGATCTGTTCTAATTCGGTGGAGCTTTATAAAAACAGCATGTGAAAACACAAGATTTGAGTCTCAGTGAAACTTAAAAGACAGCACTTCAACTCTAGTCTAACAAATTAATGCTATCTAACCACTGCCATCACTTTATGCTAGCATTTATTTATGTATTTATTCTTCTTTTTCAGTGGAAACATCTGCCCACCTTATGTAGCGCACATTAACTATAAAACATTTGGTGATAATTACCTGATGTACCTGCTACTTTGTGCAGGTGGCTGCCTACATCCATAATTTGCTGGAGAAAGATAATTTTTCTAGTTTTCCTGCTGTGCATCAACACAGTGTATTTAAAATCAAACAATCAATATGTGATTGAAGTGCAGATTTTCAATTCAGTGGGTTTTACAAAGATTTAGTATTAACGGTTTAGGAATTGCAGCCATTTTTAGGCAGTCCCCAATTTTTAAAGGCTCAAATGTCATTTTTGTAAAACCCCTTGAACAAGCAACACAAGTACAAGTACAAGTACACAAGCAAACCTATAAAATTGTGTGTTTGTCCAATAAGTTATGGACTTAACTGTATGGGAGTGATATTGACTGATAATGGCCCTTTAGTGGGCCGATAACATTTAAAACAGGAGTCCTGAGCCATTTGAACCAGCAGAGCATTGATCCCATCTGCACGTTCATATCAACAAATGCTCCACCACATCTCCCCCCCATCTCAAATAGCATCAGCAAAGCAATTTAAAAAACAAAACAAAATCATCTACCAGTCTTGTAGTACTTTCTAAAGTCCTGAGTGTTCACACATGCAAATGTACAGAGGGAGCAGATGACTGGTTTTGACAAACCAGTTGAAAGTAATGGAATTGATTCTTAACATGCATCACACAACCCAGTTACACTGTCAATAATCAAATATGCTACTAGTCTGATGTCATTTTGTCTGTTTCCGCCTGTAAACAGACTGCAAAGTTTTCACTCTTTGAAGAGCCCAGCATGGGCCTGCATCATCATTTACCTCTACACTACCCCCAGAGAAGAAAAGGCGACACTTCATAATCTGTAAATCTCCTGATAATGTTCAATCAATGGTGATGACCAGGGGAACTCAATTATGGTTTTAGGTATGAAAAGATTCAGACTGTAATTAATGAGCTATGGTTAAGTTTTGGCAAGCTAGTCGTAGCTGAAGGGACAAATAAGAATAACAACAATGATTCTGTTCACTGAGCTAAAGATGAAGCACAATGAGATGACCATGGTTTTTTGGGGATTTTTTTCTGAAATGCAGAATAATGGAGGTTTTAAAAAAAATTAGACAGTGATTGGGTTTCTCCACTCACTGTGAAATATCTCATCACTAAGTCATTTGTTCAGATGATTCTTCGGATTAACCACAGGGAGTACAATTTGCCATTTTTCATCTATGCCTCATGCTGCGTTCTATTGTTCTTTTCAGTTATCTCCTGCTTTCATCATCAGGATGGTGCTTCCTGCCAAAAGTCTTTAATGTGTTTAGAGAAACATTTTCAACAGTAATTTTCCTGTTAACATTCTCCATTATTTAACTCCACTGAGATGTTTTGATCAATAATAACCTTAAAGCTTGCTACTTATAAGCATTGTGCGGGTCTTTGTGCAATAGTCAATACTATCCATTCATCCATTCTCTTCCACTTATCCCGTTCAGCGTCGGGGGGGGGGGGGGGGGGGGGCTGGAGCCAATCCCAGCTCTCATAGGGCGAGAGGCAGGGTACACCCTGTACAAGTCCCTTATGAAAGGCACCAGTCGAAAGTTAGTGTACATTTAAAATGCAAAGTATTCATTCTGGTCCAGATCAAAGTCATATAAAGCCACATAGGATTCAGCTGGACACTCCACGGTTCCAGAACCACAGGCTAATTCTTTCAGCTCAGGTTGTGACCAAAAGAGTAACATCATGGATACAAGTGGCGGAAATGAGTTTTCGCTGAAGGGTCACTGGGCTCTCCCTTAGGAATAGGTTGAGGAGTTTAGTCATTGAGGAGTTGCTCAGAATAGAGCTGCTACTGCAAAAGGAGTCAGCTGTGGTAGTTCAGGCATCTGACTAGGATGCCTCGGGGGTGCCTTTTAGGTGAGGTGTTTTGGGCACGTCCTACCAGTAGGAGACCCCAGGTGGGGCATGGATGGATGGATGGATGGATGGATGAATGGATTCATGGATGGACAGACACTGTCATGGCTTATGATATCTTAGCTGTGTTTTGTCAAAAGAGTGTTTTATGTGTTAAAAAATGCAAAAAAAAAAAAACAAGAACTGTTTTCAGCATATGGGAGACCTTCACTGTGATGTATGAAGCACCATCTTGGAACCCTGTACCCAGTACTCAATTTGGAGTAGGATGTCCTAAGTGCTCAACTATTCTGTATCTTCAACTATTTCAATTACTAATGTAGAAATAAAGCATTGGGCTGACCAACTAGCAACACTTGAAGCTTTCAAACATCATATTGTGTTAAAAGATATCAAAATTCAATCATGAACATTCCCTCAGACCAGCTCCTTCAGCCAGTTTTAATGTCTATAATAAACATTTCAGCAGCAGAGTATGTCTACTCTACCCATTTAATTCTCCAAAATTACCAAAAAAAAAAACAGCCAATAGAGGTTAGTTCCCTCAAAGTCACCAGAAAGTCCAAGCAAAGTATAGCTTGTACTTACATCCCACCATCATCATGGCCACAGAAAAGATCTTCTCTCCATCTGTGGTGGGGGCAATGTTTCCAAATCCAATGGTTGTCAAGCTGGTCATGGTGAAATACAGAGATGTGATGTACAGAGAATCCTTCCCAGGGCCACCCTCCCATTCTCCAGAACCACTGGCGTTGTATTGGTAAGGCGATCCAATGCTGATAGCCAGTTGATAAAGCCAACTGTCCATCTTAATGGTGTTGGTGGCCTCGTCGATGACCTCGTAGTCTCCGATGCTGTACCTGATAGGGACAAAATCAGAACTTAAGTGCATTCACCAAGTCTGACAACTGAACAGTTTGATTGAGATCTGAATAAAAGTTAAATTATTATCTTGATTCAGTTATTCTGTTGGCCCCTTGCTTATTTTATGTAAGTCAATATGGTTAAAAAAAAAAAAAAAAGGTTTCCCACCCCTAAGTTAAAGCATGAAGCAGGTCGATGTTTCAGGTTTAGTGTATAAACCATCTAGCCTAATCTTCAACAAAAATGACAACAAAATGCAGGCAAGGACCATTTTCTGGCCGAAGCAAACAAAATTCATGATTCTAAATGTGCGTTGGTAGCAGATAAACTCTAATTGAAATTATGCAAAACATTTTAATCCTTCCACTGACTGGGAACACAGCCCTTAACATAAAATTAGAGTCTACTAAATCTCCCCACCCCACCCCATTTGCTTATAATATTGGACAGACCACTTAAGAAAACCTTAATTATATCATTGAAATCATTAACCTTTACATATGAGGACTTAAAAAACATTTGGAGCTTCACTTGAACCTCACCGGCGCCATCTTTTGATGGCGCCGGTGAGGTCAGCAGCCGTCGTACCTGCTCCTACGCTTTGTTTGTATATATTAGGTTTAGCTTTAATTCTCGACTTTAAAATTCCGCCTGCTCTGTGTCATATCACGTATGACAGACAGATTCTTTTTAATATCAGAATACAGCACTCTGGCTGCACTCTGGCTGTATTCTGACACCTTTTTCTCCCGACCCGGCTTGGCCCCAGGAGATCCTGCGTTTCCAGTGGGCCAGCTCAAACAAAGGACGGCGCGGAGCACCCAGGTCACGGACAAGGCCCCGAGGGAAAAGAGCCGGCGTAAGAGAGAGGCTGAGGCGTAGAGCGAACCAAACGCCACTGCCGAGCATCCTGTTGGCTAATGTCCAGTCACTGGATAACAAGCTGGACGAACTCAGGGCCAGGATACAGTTTCAGAGGGACATAAGGGACTGCAACATCATCTGTCTCACGGAGACATGGCTGACCCCCCTCATACCGGACCACGCCGTACAGCCGTCGGAGTTCTTCAGTGTTCATCGCACGGACAGAACGAGTGAGTCTGGAAAATCAAGAGGAGGTGTGTGCCTAATGATTAATAACAACTGGTGTGACAGTAGGAATGTTGTCCCTCTGAAACCATCATGTTCACCTAACCTGGAGCTCCTAACCCTGAAATGCCGCCCCCACTACCTGCCCCGCGAGTTCACTTCGGTCATCTTCAGCGCCGTCTATATTCCACCTCAGGCGGACACAAACACTGCACTATCCGAGCTACATGAGGCGATTTCCACCTATCAGGCTAACCAGCGTGATGCGGCTCTCATCGTAGCCGGGGACTTTAACAGTGCAAACTTGAAAAAGCTGATACCGGAGTTGATTCAACACATCGACTGCCCCACCAGAGGAGAGAGGACCCTAGACCACTGCTACTCTGCATTCAAAGATGGCTACAAAGCAAAGCCTCTTCCGCCTTTTGGGAAGTCTGACCACACCGCTGTCCTTCTCATGCCGAAATACAAACAACGGCTCAGGCAGGAACCCCCTGCTGTGAGAGAAGTGACACGGTGGTCTGATCAAACAGAGGCCGCTCTGCAGGGTGCGTTGGATTCAACCGACTGGGACATGTTTCGCAGCAGCGCGGGCGGAGACATCGAGGAGTTTACGGAAACTGTTGTGGGATTTATTGGGAAAGTTGTTGATGACACTTCACTTAGGAGAACCATCAGGACCTTTCCCAACCAGAAGCCGTGGGTGGATAAATCTGTCTGCGACGCCCTGAGGTCCCGCACCGTTGCCTACAACTCCGGCCTCGCCTCTGGGAACATGGAGGACTACAAGGTTGCATCATACAACGTCCGCAGAGCGGTGAAAGAGGCTAAACCATCGAGAGCATCATGCATGGGAGCATCACCACCTGGATGGGAAACTGCACCAAGCAGGACTTCATGGCCCTAAAAAGGGTGGTTCGTTCAGCTGAACGGACCATCAGAACCACCCTCCCCAACCTGCAGGACATTTACACCAAGCAGTGCAGGCTGAGGGCCATGAAGATCCTAAAACAGCCCAGCCACCCCGGACACTCTCTCTTCTCCCTGCTCCCATCAGGCCGGCGTTACCGCTGCCTGAGGACTAAGACTGAAAGGTTGAAGAAGAGTTTTTACCCACAAGCCATCCGTCTGCTCAACTCTGAGCCCTAACTGGACCATTATTGCACAATGTAAATATTATAATTTATAAAAGTGTGTATAGTGTATAGTATATAGAGTATAGTGTATAGTGTGAATTATTTTTTTTATTTTTATTCTTCTTATTTATATGTGTGTGTATATATGGTTGCAGGTACAAAATACATTTCACTGTGCATTGTACTGTGTATAACTGTGCATGTGACAAATAAACACTATCTTAAATCTCTCTTAACTTTGATGTGTTGAGGCTCAGTTATTTTACTAATGTTCCATTCTTCATGTCCTGTTCATTTTTATCTTAATAGAAAGAAACTAATGCAGGTTTGGAAGTGTAAATTAGCAGAATTTAGTATTTAGCTAGGTAATTTGTGTGAAATATAACTACAAAAATAACCCTAAACTCATCTCAGTGGGTAAACAGCGCAGTAATCTATCAGAAAAATATTTCTGTGGTGTTTAATCTTTGTGATTATTTGCAATCAAGGAATGATTTGAAGAGGTATTCTGTGTTTTCATGTATCAGGGAACTTTTAAGGAGTCTTATCTTGCTATTGGGCATAGATAAATTAGCATCAATCAACCAATATTGTGTTGGAGAAACAAAACAAAGCAGAGCAGCTGTATATGATATGTAATAGCCAGACAGGGAGAAGAGAGAAGAGAAGCAATAAGCATGTATAAGTAATTAAGTGCAGTCAGGTTAGGTAAACAGCCAGCAGCAGTCTTTAGATGGTACTAAACTGTGATAGAAGGAAAGGTTTCCTCGATGGCTTTTAAAACAATTTTCAAATTCAGTATACCAGATGCAGGCAAGCCAGTGGGCCACCAGTCCAAACACGCAGACCAGGAGGACCAGAACAGCAGCGCCATACTCCAGGTAGTGGTCCAATTTTCTGGCCACCCGGCCCAGACGCAGCAGGCGGACCACCTTCAGAGAGCTGAACAGACTACTGATGCCCTGAGGAGCAGTGCGAAAGATGGAGGGAGAGGGCAGAAAAAAGTAAAAGCAGAAATGTGGGGAGGTGTGGGGAAGGAAGAGGATGAGTAGAAGAAGAGAGAATTGGTTATTATAGGTAAAAGTGAATGCAACTAACAGCTAAGGACATGCATTCACTTTTAACTGTATCATTACAACTAGGAAGCTATCATGTTATTGCCTGAAACAGTAAACCTGCAGAAATTTAGAGACTGATATTTTGTTGCATTTGTAAAAATGCATCGAAAAATCAAAACAGGCACAAAAACAGAGCTGCCTACATCAGCAATTAAAACTTTTAAAAAAGTTTGTTAGAGACCTTTTGTGTGGTTACATAAGAGCTGCACAAAGGAAACATAAATTATGGAGTAAAGAGAACTATGAACACTGCGTGTTTGTTGTTTTTAGTCCACCTACAAGTTAATTGTTCCATTCAAAAAGTGCTTTCTGTTCATGTGTTGAAAAAATAAAAAGCCCCACTAACAATTGAAATACCCAAATTAGGATATGTGTACCAACTACATCAGGTAGTAAAGATATAATTGTGTTTTTATTCATGAGAACAAGCTTCATTTTCATTTCTTTACAGTGTTATTAAACAACTGCTATGTTTTTAATCATTTTCTTGATAGAGAAGAAGGTAGATATGGTCAAGCAATTTGAAGCAAAACAAGAGAGACTATTGTGTTCTCAGCCACACTTCTGCATCCATCAAAATTACTTCCAAATGACATTTTGTCATTTAGAAATAAATTGTTATGCAGCTCAAAGCTTGGGGGGAGCAAGCAAAAGGAGAAAAACACAAAGAAAACATAGTTATTAGCCTCCATAATCCATCATTATCTTTCACCCAATTAGGAACCTAAAAGATGTAAACCAGAAAATAATTTAAATAGAGAATTACATTTAAGATTAACAATTGTACATTTTTTTCCAAGTTTTCAGTAAAACAAAAAGCAGAAAAAGGATAAAACCTTAATTAATAGAATGAACTGGTTCTCTATCCCATCAGATCAACCTAAAAAAAACTGTACAAGCAAAACATTTACATGCACAACACCAAAAAAAAAAATATGATGTCACCTAAAACAAGTTTAATTGTAACACACATACACCAGCTCAGGTGTAGCACAAAGCAAATTGCATCATTAAACAGTTGAAGTGCAGTACATGGACACCTGCTAATTAGTGGTAAGAAACAGACTAATAAGAAGCTACTTTCAGCAGTTTCCTTATTCAGAAGGGGTCGCCACAGCGGGCATTTCCCCATGTTTGTTTATGCAGAGTTTTTAAGCAGGATGCCCTTCCTGATGCAAGTGGAGCAAAGACTTCTTGGACAGGCTACACCCACAGGAAGAGAAATCTATCAGAAAATCCTGTTAAAATGGTCTAAATGGCATCAGCAGCAGAAACATGCCTGAGTCATGGAGCAGCTGCTTAAACACTGTGCAAAAGAGCTGAGCCCGGTGTTTCACTACATCTTTCATCATTCCTTAAAATTATTGTTATTGTCCCTGTTCCTAAATCCAGTTGCCCCAAAACTCTCAATGATTTTAAACCAGTGGTTTTAACCTCAATTTTAATGAAAATCTTTGAAAAACTTTTGCAGTTACTGATTTTGTGGAACACAGAGCAGGTGCTGGATCCTCTACAGTTTCCATTTAGGCCCCACAGAGGAGTGAAAGATGCCACATTCGCTCCTCTGAACTTGCACCTTTAACACTTGGAAGGAGAGGAGTGTCGTCCAGACTCTTATTGATTTCTCTTTGGCATCTGACACAGTTCAATCACATGTGCTAATCCCCGGGCTCTTAGATCAATTTGAGTTAAGTAATAATCTTGCTGGCTGGGTTCTGGATTAACAAACAGAACACAGTGAGTGAGAGTAAACAGGGTTCTGTTTGACCCGGTCATACCATCCACTGGTTCACCACAAGGGTGTGTCCTGTCCCCTTTGTTGTTTATTCTATACATAAATACAGAGGGTGTTTGAAAGTAGAACCATTTTAAAGTATGCACATGACACGGTTTGTGTGGTAAGGAAATCAGCCATGGACTTCTTGCTGAGCACTTTGTCAGGTGAAGATTCTTAAAGACATGATTGTGAATTTTAGGGAAAATTCCAGCACACCTGATGCCATCCATCTATTTTCTTCCACTTATCCAATCCAGCTGTCACAGGGTAGGAGGCAGGGTACACCCTGGACAGGTCGCCAGCCTGTCGCAGGGCTAACACAGAGAGAGACAGACCACCATTCACACCTATAGGCAATTTAAAACCACCAATTAACCTAAACCCACTAATTGCACATCTTTGGACAGTGGGCGGAAGTCGGAGTACCCGGAGAGAACCCATGCAGACGCGGGATAAACATGCAAATTCCACACAGAAAGGCTCCGGCCAACGTGGATTCAAACCCAGGACCTTATTGCTGTGAGGCAACAGTGCTAACCACCACACTACCATCCACCTGATACCATAAACATAAACTGTGGAATGTGTACAGTTTGATAAGCACACTATCTTGAAACTATTATTGATTCAAGATAGAAATTTGACAGAAGCAGTGAAGCAGTGTGCAAAAAGGGTCATCAAGAAACTGTCTAGACTATTAACGCACTATTTCATGGATCTTTTATTGTGTCCATTTTTTGTTTTGTTTTGTTTTTGAAGGACAGGAACAAACTGATGTAAAGTGTGAACTGGTCAGAGAAGCTGATTGGTAAATCGCAGCTTAACCTACTGTAGAGTCTCTGTATACCAGATAGCTGCAGAGGATGACCAGCTCCATCTTAAACGATGACTCCCACCCCTCATGTGGGGAATTTAACTTCATCCCACCAGACGGAGGTTTGCAGTGCCTAAATGCAGGACAAGGCGTTACAGAAACAGCCGGGTCCCTGCTGCTATTGTTCATCTAAATAAGCTATAGCAAATTGTGCACATATCTATTCATTTATTTATTGAGTGATTGATTTTTAAATAAGCCGCAGTTTTTATCTTTTTAGCCTTTTTATTGTAGTATTTTTAGCCTGAGGGTTTGAAGTTGTGGTTTTAGTAAAGCCTGAAGCACTTTTCTCCTTTTTTTTTCTTACCATGTCTATGTCAATATTATCTGAACCTGAACCTAATCCTCAGAGGTCCACTTCAGTAACTAAAATTAGCTGAGGTGAGGCCTAGCAGACAGCTATCAACTACAGCCACCTGTGTGGTAGTGAAGGTGTCAACACGTCAAATAATGCAAAAAGCCTAAAAGAAAGCCCCATGGATACATTATTAAAAACAAATCGTGGCCTGTAAATGTTATGAAAGGGATAATTGGCCATACAGCTCAAAACCATTTATTGTAACAGGCCTTTTAACTTCTTTGCTGATATTGGCATGATCCCCTATGGAGACTGCCCCTTGGTAAAGACTAATGCACTAATATCACTGGCCAAGTTTGGGTTCAATGTGAATAACAATGATGCCGATAACTGACTGTCACTCTCATCACAGTACGAGTGCATGAACAGCTCTCCATACTTTTAAACTCAGTGAATGAGACCAAGTAAAAAAATAAAACTGCCACACTTTTCAGCCGTGTCATTGTCGGCGTCACTGCACTTCACTGCCGAGGCGCCTGGAAGAGAAAGGTCTGTCCAAAAGCAGGAACATGGTTTCAGGGGATGTACTCACAATAACACTCATGTGCATACAAAGGAAAACAAAACCTGGAGCTCAGTTATTTTTGGTGTCATCCCCGTTTCAACTCTAATGAGTCTTTGTAGAATTTTTTTCACACTGTTTGACATGTGTGCTTTTTACAGCTTTGCATATATTAAGTAAAATGCAAGCAAAATACAAAATGTGCCAGAAGATCAGCAGCTTTGTGGAGAATAATGATATTTCTGTTATTATTTTGCAGTCTGTTTGTTATTTTAACTTTTTGGCCACAGTGACATTTAATAACAGTCGAGAGTGACAGGAGATTGGGAGGAGAGATACGGGGGGAGGACACAGGCGACAGGCTGGGACTCGAACCTGTGCAGCGCGGCCAGAGGTGGCAAAAGTACTGACATTCTGTACTTAAGTAGAAGTACAAGTACTTATGTTAAAAAATACTTTAGTAAAAGTCGAAGTACTGGTTCAACTTCTCTACTTAAGTAAAAGTAAAAAAGTACAGGCTCTGAAATGTACTCAAAGTAAGAAAGTAAAAGTAGTTCTTTGGAGGATGTTTCTACCTGCTATTTTTGTGTAAAACTAACCGAACCTCGTCATATATTATTGTAATAATATAAAATAAAATTACATGAGAATGCAAACATTATTCCAATCTAAATTTTAATCCTAATGAATGCACTCAGCTTGAATCTGTTATGTAGGACACAAACTGTTAAAGGGAATTTAAACACAGCTCTGTTCTCTGTGTCCTCCATAGTAGAGGGTGACTGTGTCTCCACCTAAACACAAACATGAGGATACTCAGGGGTTACAGTGGGATTCAGAAGGTGGAGGAACCCTAAGATCAGCTGTAGTGGCTCTGCATGGGGAGAAGAATCACAGCTTTCTATTGTGAGCTGCAGTAAATGATGTTGGTGTGCAGGCTGTGATCAGCTGACCTGCTGCTGCTGCTCTGAGGTTTACTGCTCTGTGTGGATGAAGTGAACTCACAAAGATGTAACCCAGTATTTCACAGCTCTCTGAGCTGATCTCCATCCCCTACACTGACAGCATACAGGCTGTAGAAATGTTGGATTCAGTGAATGAATCTCAGCATCAGCAGCTTTGATTCAAACTCATCTCTGCTGCACTGATGTAACCTGTAACTCTGACCATGAACACAAACACTGTGCTCCAGTCCAACACAGAGCTTTACTGTAAATACAGTACAACAAGCTGACCTGTTTATTAAACACTAAACTGCAGTATTTTCATACAATCTTTGAATTACACAAAGTCAGCATCCTTCAGTTTATTTTCCAGTCCTTACCTTTAAATCTAACCTCTCTTCTTCCTCTCCTGTCCTCTTTCTCCATCTCTGAGTGAACTTCTCTCTCTTTGCTCTCCCTGAAATACAGCAGCTCTTCTTTTAGCTAGCAGACACACTGTGTGACAAACTGCACACACTTTGTGTGTTTGCTGATATTTGTTGAGCATTTAGAAACGTTGCATTTACCTGCCACACGTTACTCCCTTTATGCTCGCTCCTCTTCAGTAGCGCTAGCTAAGCTGTTTATGTGCCGCAGCGCAACTTACGGACTCGGTCCGGCCCGATTTTAGCGCTATAAATGATACATTAATTATATGGGTTTGCGTATTTAATCCCTTTTTACGAGATAAGCCCCGATGATGGAGGATACGCCAGTACGATTGTCTCTTGTGTGTTAATATTCCTCCGTTTAGGCTCAGATTGCTTGATGACTGACGGCGCACTGACCGGAAATGCAAACTTCTCCCTGACGTGTTAAAAATTAACGAGTCTGTTTGAAAATGTAAGAAGTAGAAAGTACCGATACTTGTGTAAAAATGTAGGGAGTAAAAGTAAAAAGTACTCAGAAAAATAAATACTTAAGTAAAGTACAGATACCTGAAAAATCTACTTAAGTACAGTAACGAAGTATTTGTACTTCGTTACTTCCCACCTCTGAGCGCGGCATATGTATGTGGTCACCTGCTCAACCTCTGAGCCACCCCAGTGCCTGCAGTCTGGAACTGTTTAATATGAACAGTTCCTGAAAAGCTATAAAATATAAATGAGACAACATCAGGCTCAAAATAAAAATAACTTGAGGCAAAACCTTCAAATTTCATCTCTGTTTGACATCACAAGGCATCAAAAATAAGTCAGTTTATTTAATATGAGCTACTTTCAGATATAAACATATAATAATTTGAGTAGTGAATAAGAAATTACTGCCATTAAGGCCATTATTGAATAACATATTGCTGATAAGTAACTAGAAAATGCACATAGATAAGCTGCATACAACTAGCCCATACTGTATCTTGTTCCATAATGAACTGTACAGTAAGCTCCCCCTGCAGTTGGCTTTTGCTTTCTAAATGTCTTTTCTTCTCTATCACAAACTTACCCGTGCACAGTGAGCTGAGAACAAGGCTCATAAAAATAAACAAAAGCCATTCCTCTTAACAACAGGAGCAGCAGCCAGGAGCCGGGAGGGTTCTGCACGCTCTGCACAATGTGTTTTAACACAATTAACAAAGCTGAGTATTCAGAGCAGCAGGGGCCAACACTGTACAACCTCAAGCTAAATATTTACATTAGAAAATCAAATCATTTCTTAACTTTGAGGCAAAAAGATGGAACAGAAGATGAGGCCAGACCCAGCAGGGTTATCCTTAGATAACCCTGCTGGGTGCTACATTCATGTGTTATGCAATAAAGCGGGAGACTGCTGAGCAAACGACGCGAGCTGCAGTTTCCCGTGAGCCTTCACCTCCATCCTGACATCAGTGTTCAACCTCAGTTTGCCCGTCTGCAGCTGAAAACCAGCTCGGGTCTCTCCGAGGCGTTTCTTTGACTGGTAGCAGAACAGAGTTTTACCCTTTAGCTTCACACTGAGACAGTTTATTTTCCTGATTCTTCAGGCATTCTGGCTGATCTGAAAAAAAAAGGCTTTAAAAACAAATTGACAAATGCACCTTGGGTACAAATGGGATAGACTTGCTTACTGATTCTTTCCAGTGAGGTTCTTAGATTAACAGTTTTCAATTAGCCTGACAGGGAGTGATTTGGCATTTAATCACTGAGGGAAAGTAAAGTGACCAGGAAGCTAAAATGCTGTTAAACTGACACAACTAAATGTGTCTGTTGTTTACTGCTGCCTGTATGATCCAAATAACAGAAAAAATGCCAGATACTTAAGGTAAGCAGAGTGAAAGAAAGTAGGTGAGGATGTCTGAGAAAGGGAGAACTAAATAAATGTGCTACATTTATGTGTCGAGTGCTTTGTAAATAAGGACACCTACAGGGTATAGTTCTGGGAAACAAAAGTGAAGTTTGGGGGAAACTGATAATAAAATTATGATAAACTTATTTGCAGTCAGAAACACATGCACTCCCGAGGCTTACTTCTTATATACACGTTCCATTTCACTGTATGGTTTGGAGTAACACCAAGTAAGCTGAGAAATGTGTGCGCAGGAGGGGGAAACATTTCAGACTGAGGCAAAACTACATGATAACAATATCTAGTCAACATGAAACACAGATATGGGTGGCTCAAACAAGGCTAGTATAATGTTTACTTACTTTACTTTTTAATTGATGTTTATTTACACAGTAAGAATGAAGCATGTGAGCAGAATAAAATGTGCTGCAAATCCCCTTGTTTATATGTGTAAGTATGTGTATGTGTACTTATTGCCATCTGATTCTATCCATTGGTTTTCTTAACCTCTAATATTAACTGTAGCTTTGGTCTTAATTCAACAAAACTAAATTATAATTTGTAAATTGCAGATTTGACTAAACTTGTCAGTAATATCTCAGTTAAACATCCCATCATATATAATCTTAAGCATATGGGGATCTTCCTACAGGTTCTGCGTGTTCAGCTCGGAGCCTGAGCTGCATCTTTAGTCGGAATCTCCTCTCCTATCAAAGCCAAGTGTGAGCTGATTCACACCCCAGCGCCAAAAATACTAAAAACACTGGCTGCACCGTACATAAGGATGGATGTGCTTCTGTGCTCATCTTCATAACTGATAGATAAATATTTTATGCCACTACTGTTGTCATTGAAGACTCTAATATTGACTTCATTAACTTGACCAGGCCTCCACTGGAGTAAGAAAGTCATAGCTGCAACTTTGCCTTAACTCCTGCTGCAGGTTTTCAGTCGCCATTCTCTCCGATTCCACAATCCCAGGCAGCCCTCTGCAGCCCTCCCCTCCCACCTCTCCTCGCTGCAGCCACAGCTTCAAAGGCCTCCCCAAGGACTCGGACGGCTCCCAGCTCATATGTAAATGCCTCTAAATTAAGCAGCCACAGGACAGAGTAGCACAGATGAAAAGAGCATGAGTCAAGAGCAAAGCAACGCATATAAAATCATGGCTCATAAGCACCTGTTTATCAAAAGAAAGCCTGGCGAAGAGAGTCGGCATGCAGACAGATTATGTGTCCATTGGGAAACTCTTTTTCACAGAGCAGGCTTTTTCTTTTATTATTTCCACAGGACAGAACACATTTTTTACATGTTCCTAACAGCACCGGGAGCTTAAACGTGTTGTTGCTGCTCAATCCGACAACCATTAAAAATCTAAATTGTTTTAAAATGTTATGATTCAACTGTGTTTTCAGTTGTCACGTCACGCAAAACAGGAACCAATAGCAGAATCCCCTCCAGGCAACATAAAGCAAAACAAAACAGTGTTTTACATGGTTTTTAACCCCTATTTAACAATAAAACAAGAGGAAAAACATCAAAGTAAATCTATTTCACATATCCCAGTGCCCCAAAATATCTTTAATAGCTTCAATCACAACATATACAATTCATATCTGTAGAGATAAAAAGAGATAAGCCACAGCACCAAAACAAATGACCAAAAATCTTCAACCAAATGAGCATTTTTTGTCACAGTTAGGGGCTGCGTGGGGGAAGGGGTGGACCCAAACGCAGGACACGGAGGACAGAACTAAACTAAAAACTGCTTTAATGGCAGAAGGCACAAAAGAACAAAAACAAAATACAAAAAACCTGAACTCAACCAAGAAAAACTAAGGGCTTAAATACACACAAGGAAATCAGGGAGAGTGGAAACAACAGGTGGAACAAATGAACCTAATGACACAGGGGAAGCAAAACTCAACACAAAACACAGGGAACACGAGACTGTCAAAATAAAACAGGAAGTGACTCAAGGAAACAGAGATGCAGACCTGACACAAACATCGGGAACACAAGAGCAGAACCAAGGGAAACTAGAAAAACATACAAATAACTAAATAACACCTAACCATAACTAACTGAGGATCTCAATTAAAAGAAACACTCAGAAACAACCTGAAAAATACAACAAAACAGAGCTAAACAAACGGGAACTCAAAAACACTGGGCCACCGGCCCAGGACCACAACATTTTTGCACATTTTAGAAAAAAAATATTTACAAAGCATCTTCATCACCAGTTTTGGTTCCCACTTGTCTCTCAGTCTACCTGGTCATTTTGGCAGGGAACTAAATATCATTTCTGTTACTTTTATATAATGCATTAACTCACACTACACATCTCCCCACAGCCAGAACCTGTTGCACCTCTGCTCATACAGTAGAGCTAAATCTACAGGCCTAAAGAAAAAGGAACAGACTGTGAGGTGAGATATTCAACAGTTAACCAAAAGCCATCATAATTCTGCTGAATTATGTGACTCATCTGTGCTTTTCCTGCCATTACATATCAAAGAGTTTGCTCTCTCCATTCTGCGCTGAATTCACACAATGCAAAACAAAGAATAGGAAGAGCTCTGATCACAGTGGGTTATTCCTGCACTCATAACACAACTTTCCACTAACTGTAAAAAAAATTTTAAAATTCACCTTAAATGAGAAACAGTCACAAAAATAATCCGCTTTAAGACTGCATTGTTCTTATTCCTAACATATGAACGTGCCTGATAAGGAGTCTTTATATGATATCAGAGTTAACATGTTTTCATCACAGCTTCGCAGCCATTTCTACACAGACTTGTCACTTTGTGTAGTTTATATTGCCAAGTGGGTGATAGCTTACAGCTATCACAACATTCACACATCTCATACTTGTAATGACAATTACTGTAAGAGGAGGGTTGAATGGCTTTTCCCACAACTCTGTATATAACTTTAACACAAGACTGTATAGACAAAACATTACTATAACCTCACCATTCTATCATTATCTAGATCAAAGATTGGCATATAAATTGTGCGGTATCTATAATTTATCTATAAGGGATACAGTGCACAGACAGCAAACCACATAAACAAAGATGCTTCAGTCTATATGGCAGACCCTTAGTAATCCAGTTTGCTAAAGCAATAATGTACAGCAGGACTGTTTAAGGTAAGAAACTCGAGATACTTCCTTGCATGCTTATGACTCAAATGTAGGTATGGGATCCAACCAAATAGGAGATATGGTTTCCTGTTATATTCCTCGTGTTGTACAGAGTGCTTTGAGTGCTCAACTTTTTGAATATCTATTGTCACCTTGTGACTATAATCTATTAGATGTAAAAATTTACAATTAGTGTATGAATTTCTGAGTTATGGACAAGAAATGTAATTTGTGAGGTCACAGTGACCTTGAACTTTGAGCAGCAAAATCAAATTAGTTCATCCAACTCCCTGAAGTTGTTCATAACGCATACAACTGACCTCTGGCCATGGCTAGCAGTGTTGCAGAAACAAACATTTAAAAAAAAAAAAAACACATCTCATGTTGTGTCAGCAGCAGAAACTTTACACTTTAATGTGTTTTAAACGCGACTGATTCACCAGAATAAGCAGCAAAGAAAAAGCTTCCTTGTTAACCCACAGACGTGGCACTCATTCACAAAATCTCCACTGTCTAATCACTGATCATTTCTCTATTGCTTCCTTACAGTTCTTTTAATAATAACTTGTTTACTCCAGCAGGCACATTCATTTCCAACTTTCTGTTATCTTCTTTCTGCTTCCCGCTCTCTGGGTTAAAATGCAGTGTTAATATCCCGCCCCCAGCTGCATGGCACACAGCTTCCTCCCAGCTTTGTCAGCCTGACCAGCCGTGGCTGCGGCAACATGCACGGCACGCAGAAAGGTCAGAGTGGATTAGACCTTTTTGAGCGGCCGCGGCGCCTGCAGATGCACACTGTGAGGTCCTGCCGGGCTCCTCTGTGACAGAAGGTGGCTCTGGGCCCTTGGGGGCTTCCTCAGTGCCTGACTCCCACACTTGCACATCCAACACCCACCTCAACACACACACACAGACATCTTCATACGACACCAACTCTCCTGCAACCTGAGGGAGAGTCAGCACCACTCCTCGTAAGTGTTACATCATTTTTTCTGCTGCTGCGGTTTTACAGTCATAGCCTGACTACTTCACTTGCTCTGTTCATGTTACTGCTGACCTCCATGCATCTTGTCTATGTGTGGGTGTTGCTATTCTTGAGATATCCACAACCTTGTATCTCCAAAATGTCAACTAGAAAAAACATTAAAAAAAAAAGAGTGGAAAGTTTTGTACAACTTCAGGGTTTTGTTCTTGTCCTTTCTGACGCATTCACGATCCGTGAAGAAAACATTTTATTCACCAACTTAACTGCACAGATCTGTGGAAGCAGCAGCGTTGGATTCTACCAGGATCAACACCACCAGCTGTCAGACCAGTAAAAACAAACTACGGCCAAACACTGAAGCCCAACATGGATCCCACTACAAAGTTATATTCACGTGCACATTTAAATCAAATGAACATGTGACAAATCATTTTTCTATGTCTTTTCAACTTTAAACTGTGTTACCTGACTGCTAAGAGTTCTTGACATGCTGTTTATTGTTGCTCATGTCATCCTGATGGGTTGTTTGACAACGTTCTCCAGACAACTGAGCAAAGTGGAATTTGCAGAGCATCATTTGAACTTCCTTTTAGCAGAGCTAGTTAAATATTTTCCTAAATTTGTGTTCGGAGTACTTCAAGCTACTGAAATTCCAAGTAATTTTTAAGCGTAAGTGTTTACAGTACTGGACATCAACAAGGAGTACGAGACATCAGGGCAACTTTATAAAATATAGTCAAACAACACAAGGACAATATTTATAAAATTTTCAGTCCAGGCCTTGTCCATTTTCAGAGGAAAAAGCATAAAAAAAGCACCTAACTCAAGGGATCACCCAGGTGTGTGTACATAACAGAAACCTTAGCAAAAGAACAACTTTAAATTGTATCTTTAAGCCACTTTGTTACTGACAGCCTGTCGCAAAAACATTTAATTTTTATGCCAAAGAAAACACAATTTGATGGGCATAAAATAGTATTTTTGCATTGTTTCATCCCAGCATGATGGGCAATATGTGGAAACTGTGGAAGAGAAAAGAAGAAGAGTCAGATCTAAAACACTATCTAGAGCAGATGAAGAGGATCTGAAAGTTCTTAAGAAATCGGAAAAAATCCAGCCAAGAGCTGACACAGGACCTGAGAGATGAATCTGTCCCGCCAGCTGATCCATCTACTGTTCACTGAACCCTCATCAGAAATGGTCTCAGTGGAAGGGTGGCCGTTACGAAGCCATTCTTAAGGAAGGGAAACAGGGAGAAAAGGTGGAGGTATGCCAAATAAGACACTGCGCTGAAAATCAGTGACTACAGGTCTTATAAAGTGATTAATCCAAATGTAAAATTTTTGGTTCAAACTATCGATATCGATATATGTACAGAGGAGGTCAGGAGAGCCATCCGTAACCGAAGGCTCTGTCATGGCATTTTAGCCAGTGGTGTTGGGGGCTTTGCCAAAATTGATGGAATTATGAACAGAAAAGTACCTAAAGAACTATTCCCGAAGACCAATTATAGAAATTAGAAGAAAGTCTGCAGAGAGTTCAGACTGTGCTGAAGAATAAAGGTGGTCATACCAAATATGAACTTTCAAGCTCATTAGAATTGTACAAACTCTTTTTGCCTTGTATTCTGTATTTTCATGTGTTTTTGAAAATTTTGTACATACACCTATTTCACATTTTCAAAGCAAAATATAAAGAAGTGGCTCAAGCCTTTTGCACATTACTGTATCCTAAACATTTCGTGGTTCCAGCTTCTACTGAAATGAGACGTGAACTGTTGGTAAGTCAAAACGAGGTGTCACACTGAGCTCTGGGTGAATGTGACGGGCATGTACAAACAAGCAAAAATGTAAAACCATTAATCGCATTCCTACAAAAAAGGCTAGTTTTTATCGGATGATTAAAAATGACCCTTTACCGCTACTCTTACTCTATGACCAAAACACTTCATCTATGTGCATTGAAGAACTACACAAATGTGTCAGAATTGTTCAGGAATAAATACTTGCTCACACTGTGCTGAAATAATCATGTAAAGTAGGTAAATACTATTAATTTTATTTTTATTTTTCAGTTCAGTAATCACTGTCTCTTACAAATACCCTAAAAAAAAAGATTTTCCCAAGTCGTCTCTGTTTTGTATCATTGCAGACTGATTATCTTTGGGTTTGGGACTGTTGGTCATTAAAGTTCTCCAAACTCAGGTAGTTCATTATACAGTTTATACAGTCAGGACTTGGTTATGACTTTCAAGGCTCTCACAAGAGCCTTAAAAGTCATAACCAAGGAATATATATGTGTTTGTGTGTAAGCATGTGTATGTATGTGTGTTGGCAGCACCTACATCTCACCAGTTTGGCATGGCTTGATAGCATTTGAAACCTGAGTTAAAATATTACTAAAAATACTTCCCGCCTGTTTCAGCCATAGGATGCATCAACAGGAGGATTCAGCCTGAAATGAGGCTATAATAATCCCTGCTTTTTTCCTTTCACATTGCACCCTAAGCCACCCACACGTTGTCCTCAGTCAGCATCCTTCCATTCTTCCAGCCTACTAATACAGGAAAGCAGCAACAAAAATGCCAATTAGGCAAAGAGGGGTAGAGACACTTTGGCTGTGTCCTCTTCAGTGGCTGGAAATTTATGTGCCATTGATTTCGTCTCTGCCTGCCTGACTGCCTGTGCGCCCCCTCCTCCCAGTTCACTGCTGTCTACTGTTTAAAAGACAGCAACACAAAACTCCACCCAGCAGGGATCTCATCAAATCCATCAGCGACCAGCAGTGAGAGACCGGAGGACAAGAGACACCTGAACTAACACGCAGCACTGCACCAGACGCTTACTGAATGATCCACAATACAAAACACTATTCATTCTGACAGTGGACACAGTCGGCCAGCTAATGCAAACAACCAGACAAACATGCTGAGAAGGAGGTTTGAGGCTGGCTGTGACACCGGGCCTTGAATTAATTACCAATAATTCAGCCACTCACGCCATGTTCAGTCTGAAAACCTGGCGCTCAGTTATACCTTAAACATCCATCATGACCTACCCACATGTAACATTATACTTGTTCATTGTTAGCAGGCTATTAATATGATAACTTAGTACTTTAAATACTGACCTTGAATATAAACAGAAACTATAAAAAAAAAAAAAAAAATCAATACATTTGATTGTTTTTGTTTGTTTGTTTCTTTGCACTTTATGAAAAAGATGAGACTTACTAAGAATATATATGTATATGGGGTGATCCAACCAATCTACTGGCCCCGCCAAAATTAGCTATTTGCCAATGTACTGGTATCGGCATTCGTAAAGCAAATTTTACAAATAAAATTTTAAAAGTAAGGAAGAAAAAAACTCCCTCTGAACAGGAAGAAACCTCCAGTAGAACCAGGTTCAGGGAGGGGCAGCCATCTGCCATGACCGGTCGGGGCTGAGGGGAGAGACAGGAGAAAAGATGTGAACAAATCAGGGTTCAATTCTCAGCGTTGCTGAGGTACCATCGCGCCAGGCTGAGAATTGTTAGCTACCAAAACAGATCGCTATCATCCCAGTTAGCTAGCAGTGTGATCATAGGCACCGGCAGGCACTGAGGGGGACACCGTGCAATAGTGCCGGCCTGTGAAATTAGAACTTTGCAAATGTTATGGAAACTTGTTTATGTGACACGAACAAAATTCCATCAATTGAAACGTGGAACAAACCTAAAGATGTGTTCAACCTAACCAGTTTTTCATTAAGTACAGAATTTGAGCCACTGACTGATTTTACATGAGATTTGTTTGGGCAGTGTGAGAGTGGAAGAACAAAGGTAAACACTTGTGTCATATGACTGTGGCTCAGGAAATAGAGGAGGTTGTCCACAAATTGAAAGGTCAAAGGTCCAATCCTTAGATCATCTAGTCCACATGTCTTGGGCTAGATAGTCAACCCCAGATCACCCCAATACATCATATGATATCCTGACATCATCATTTAGTTCAAAGATCTGCTGTGCTTAATTTTTAGGATTGTTTATTTGTTGTGCATAATAAGTCTATGAAAGCCAAGCTAGTTCACAAGTGTCACAATAATTAAAGGTCTTTAATTTATCCAAGAAACTGCAGAAATATGCAAATGTTCAGTGTATAGAATGTCATTTTCCTTGATTAATGACTTTAAACTGTTTAAGTGATTATTGACCCACTGTTTAGTAAAAATCACATTTTTCCCTTTAAAACAGAGCTTTAAAAACAAACAAACAAGAAAATAGCAATACAGTAATAAACAGTACAATATAAGACAAAGGTGTTACTTCACAGTCAGGTAGAGGTGCATTTAAGTAAGAATCCATCCAAAGGTAACACTGTCGTGACTTTAAGAGCTTTTAAGAACATTTACAAAAACAAAGCCACTAAAATCTGTGAGCATTTCAGTGTGTTGTGTTGTGTTGTGTTGTGTTGTGTTGTGTTGTGTTGTGTTGTGTTGGTCCAAATTTTAACAAGAACAAAATGCCAAGAGAGGTGTGAAATGAAAAATTAATAGATGATTAAAATTCAGCTGCTTGTAGTTTAAATGCTGGTAGTATTATTATTCCTGGCATCCAAGCACTCATGTGATTAAAGCCCAGCCTGGCAGACACACATGTATGCACGTGTACACGCTAAATCCAGAACCACAGACCCACTGTGTTTGTTCACAAGCTGAAAAGTGTCACAACAAAAGCAAAACTCAAACATAAAATAATTAAATGTTGAAACATATAAAAACTAAGAATCGCATGAGTCGAACTTCAGTAGATATTATTTGTTCTTTTCAATCTACATTCAATTGATTACTTCTTCCACTCAGGCTGAAATATAATTAACTAGCAGGAAATCAAGTGGAAAATCACCTTTAATGGACTTGAGGCCATATTGATATAACTCCACAATATCTGATGGGGGTAAGTGGCTGTGAAAAATACTCAGAATAAGCTTGATCTCATTATGAAACCATAACCAGAAATCAAACTCATTTGCAGGCAAACATCAGAACTACAGTATTTTCTCAAGCCAACGTTTGAGGAAACGCCGGGACGAGTTCTCCACCACTGTCAAAATCTGATGGACGTACCTTGAAGCATACTTTTTAAAAATCCAGACAGCTCTTGATCCATCATTATCCCCTAAGCCAGACACTCCCTTTGTTCTGGGGAGAGGAGCAACAATTATATCCATGGTGTCCAAAATCTTTGTTCCTCTGCCTGTCCTTTTAACCAAAAATCTCTACTGTTTTTCCCCAAAAATATAACCTACAGTAGCAGTGTCACAGCAAGCTTAATTTTTGTGGGCTTGGATTTTGCTTCATACTTGTCTCAGTGACCCCATGTACATCTGATATCAACACATAATCTACACTTGTATTTGGTATTAATGATAATTCTTGGCTTTGCAATATGTTCAGCTGATGTTATTTCTTAAAATAGTGGTCACACTGGACTGGTCAATTACACTTGGCTGAGATCCAATCACAGCTCAAGCCAGACCATCTCCAGAACTGATCTGGCCAATCCAATCACATTCTGCATTTACATTGACACCTGTATTAAATGTATTTTTCCTTATCTTGGTGAGACATCCAGATACAAACTGCATGTTACTATCAGGTGTAAATGGGGTCACAAACAGTCACTGTGACTCATGTGCGCCCTGGAGTGTTAAAGTCAACCAATCAGCAAACTGTGGGAAAAGGCTGACATACAGTAATGGCTTGATGATTCATCATCTCGAGACAACTTACAGTAATCTTGGAACTCAAAGTATAACAGGAAGCCAGATTTTTGCTGCGTAATGACATCGATTTAATTTAGATGTAAATGAATTGCAGAGTCACTAAAGCCTATGTGGTGTATTTGAAAATCAAAAAAACAATCATGTGTTTTCATCCACATCATCTGAAAAGAATACTCATGGATAATATTCCTCGTCAGTTTAATTTCTAGTCCAAAGTAAAAGTCTGCATTCCTGCAGTACATTCCCAACATCTCACTGCAACTATCAGCGACTATCAAACCCATCTCATATTTAATGGCAGGAAACTTATAAGTACAGTACAGTGAAACACATTAGTCCCTTTAATTGTTTAGAAACAGAGTAATTCTTATTAATCATTTCAGTCATATAGAGCTCTTCATCCACAAAAAGGCCAAGTCCCCGCTCATGCAGAACCTTCATCTCAAGATCACGGAGAGACAATCCTAGAAGAACTGCAGCAAAGTCTTATTGTGACACTGTGAAAATGTGCATCTACAGTAGGTGTTCGCACCAACTATTCATTATGTTTTTTGTTAAGTCACTGTACCTTGTGTTGGAGTTACAATTTTTACCCATTAAATCTAAAGAATTCTAAATGTGATGTCAAAACCAAAAAAAGAGTCCAAATGTTGTATGGGAGGTACACTAGTCAGCCACAACATTAAAATCACTGACAGGTAAAAAAGTTAATAATCTAAATCACCTTGTTACCATGGCACCTGTGAAGGGGTGGAATATATTAGGAAGAAACTGAACCATTAGTTTTTGAAGTGGATGTGTTGAGCAGGAAGAAGGAAAAATGAGCAAAAGGACCTGAGCACCTCTGACTAGAGGGACATTTTTAATCCTGGCATTTATGTGAATGTTACACTGACATGTACCAACTACCAAAGCGATGCTGGAGAGCACGTACACCTCGTCAAGGGAACTGTATTCTCTTTACCCTCATTCAGCAGAACAACGCACCAAACCACACTTAGAAATGTATTCAGGAATAGATTGAAGTTCGAGTGCTTTGGCCTCCAAACTTTCCGCATCTCAACGTGATTACACACCTGTCTGAGGAGCCAGAAAAGAAGTCTGTGCCATGGAGGCTCCACCTTACAACTTCCAGGTTTTAAAGGACATGCTGCTAACTTCCTGGTAATTAATACCACAGGACACCATATGCGAGCTAATGGAATACATGCCTTAGTGGATCAGAGCTGTTTTGGCAGCACAAGGGGGACTGACACAATATTAAGCTGGTAGTTTTAATGTTGCTGATCTTTGGAGCTGATTTAAGATTGATGCACTCAGCGTTTTTCACTGAGTGTTTTTTCAGTTTGTGTGATCCGAGATTTGCGAGAATTCGAGGTATTCAGACCTCTGACAACTGTAATAGCCATAGAAACACCCAACCTTACCTCATCCACATTCTCAAAGGCATTGATGATATCATAGGGCAGGCACGACAGCAGGTCGATGACGAACCAAGTCTTCAGATAGTTCATGCGAATGAGTTTGGGGTCGGAGATCACCTCTCCACCGGGCCCCACAAAGGTGGTGTGGAAGTTGAGAACGATATCCACCAGGAAGATGACGTCTACTACGCTGTCTAGCACCAGCCAAACAATGTTGTTCTGCTTGGTCTTAAAAGAGACATTGTAGGGCACCATGATGGCCGTGTAGAAGGTGAGGATGAGGATGACCCAGTCCCAAGTGGTCTTGAAGGTGCAGTAGTGAAGTATTATGTGAGGAGGTGTCTTGGGGGCTTCCTGCTTGTACTGCGGAAGGATGTCAGAGTTTAGCTGCAAAACCTGGAGATGGTTTTGGAGATGGAAACAACAATTCACTGTTAGACTTCCTGTTCTTCATCAAAAGCACCCTTTGGTTAATACAAAAATACAACATTAAATGTACAATATGGCTGCAGGGGGAAAAATTAAGTTGATGCTTTATTCATCTGTGGATTTGGAATATTTCAGTGTACAGTTTGCTAATAGCATCAATTAATCAGTGATTTTCCAGCTCCTGGGCATCTTTTTCTGTCTTGTAAAATTTGCAAATATTTAACTGCAGCTTTTCTTTATGCATTTTAATTCTTTAAAGGGGGGCTGATATGCTGTCCTGGAAATGCATGCTATATGTCATTCTGGGCTTGGCCTCTTAGCTGATCCTCTGTCAGAAACCAGTCATTTTTATCACCTGTCTGTTTAAGAACTCCCTCCATGAAAGCCCATTTTCCCCTCACTAGCCAATTAGGGAACAAGTTGAAATTCTGATGGTTCTTTCTCCAGTTTGAGTCCAATTTATTGATTCATTATAAGGGAAAGGAAATTCTGTCAAGTGAATTTCTAATTGTCAGCGACGTTTGCAACAGTAATCTGAGAAAGACAGGTGCACATTTCTGTTTTTCACCATCTAAATGCACTGAGTTTTGAAAAGAGAACACAGCTCAGAGAGAAAATGATTAAATTAGCGAAATAGATGAAAGTAAGCTCAACAAAAAGTGCACTTTCTTTTTTTTTTTAGTCTAGTGATCATCAGCCCATGTTGCTGCGTGTTGTGAAGAGAAGTCTTCCCTCTCAGTTTTAATCTGCATTCATCACATCTGTTGCTGTGTAAAGCTGTTGGTGACAGAATTGTATTATGAATACATTTTGGCTTGAAATAAGAAAAAAAACAGAAGGCGACTGAAATTAGTGAGAAGAAAAAAAAAATCAGATGAGCGAGAGCGAGCAGATGAATTAAAACACACATGCACACATAGTTTATTTCCTAGTGTGGAGATGATCGCCCTTGCCAAGCTCAGCCACCTCTGCAGAGCAGACTCCATTAAATCCACCTGATTACCTCTGCAGGCCACATGGAGATCACACATTAACCATTCAACTCATTATTTATACAGCATAATATTCTATTTGAACCTGCTACAGAGCTGTAATATATTCTACCACTGCAAACATAGTGCATTAACAGGTCTTTGTATTCCGTGAAAAAAGCCTCCTAACTATATGAATTTAGTAATAATACATCTCTAGAAATCCACTGTGCTATGACTACAAATAATAAACCTAACAAGTGCGTCAACATCATCAAGAATCAACAAAACAGTCAGGAGAGTGTGGCTTCAGTTACCCCGAACTCTCCTCACAGTGGCATTCAGTTTGCTGTTAAATAACAAGGTGGATTGGCAGAGCTGAGGCCCAACAGCGAGCTTTGTAACATCAGAGCTGCATCACTTCTAATTCTCTTCATCACAGCTGTCAATCAAATAGGTCACGAGCAGCACCACGGCTCAGAAATTAGGCTGCCTATTAGCCCGCAGAGGCATTGTGAGGAGGAAAAAAAAAAAAACCTCCTCACATGAGTGACACTCAACAGCATCCTTGACAGAAGCCAGCTGTGCCTTTCAGGCTGCAGAGCAGATGGATCACCTGCAGTATCTACTGAGCACCCTCAAGACCTTATGCAACCCTGTGCCATCCAGCACCAGGCCAGGAAAATGGGTAAGAGAGTGCATTAGCTTCTTACTACTTAATTCTAACTTATTTCCTTTTCCAATTCTTCTTTCCTACATCTCTTCCAACATTACTGCTCTTACATTCTCCCACATCTCTTTCTCTCACACCCTTCAGTCCTTCTGCAGTTGCTACTTTCATTCCTTTGTTCCTTCTTCCACATTCCTCTGTGTGCCGCTCATTTTCTCCACCTTTCGTATTTCACCTCTATTTCACCTCTATTTCACCTATAGGCGACCCAAGCAGGAACACCTTCACCAAAGCCCTCACGACTTCTTGCCTCATGCACTAAACTCAAAGGCAATACACCTCTTTCAAACATTCATGAATAAAACAGGTAGTTGAACTCTGGCAAAATGAGCCATATTCTCACCACCCTGGAATCCACTTTCTAAATTTCTACCAGCAGTCACAATCATTGAGAGTGCTCGCACCACCCGACTTCTGTCTCTCCACCCAACTTGAAATATTAATGGCACCAACAGTTCAGAGGAGCAGCAGGAAATGCACTGCTTGCTGTGTCCCACAACAGCAGCTAAGCGGAAGTTGGTGCGTGCGTTGGAAGGGGGAGAGCCGGGGAGCCGGATGGCCCTACTAAGGGTGCAGGAAAGTATAACTGTGCTTGCCTGCTTGCCTGTGGGTGTGTTTGCATGTTTCTGTCTGTAAAAAAATGTTAATGGTTTCTTTCAGTGTACTTTGAGAATATGGTTTGAAGGTGGCTCTTAATTTTTTATATGAAGGTTTTTTTAGTGCTGAAATATTTCAAAGAGTGGCAAGTTTTGAGTGTGTGTGTGTTTATATAGAGCACTCCTCCCAGGTGACAGGGTAGCTACAGTTACCTGTGGGGGTGCATTTTTGTTCACAGAATGAAGAATAAGGGATGATTTTCCAACACATTTTAAGTTGAAGGCCTAAACTGATGCTTAAAAGTAACAATTATTAGAAGATCTGACGTTACTTAAAAGTAAGAAGTGAAACAGAAAACACACTGAAATTTACAGTAATACAAACTTCTTATCAAGCTAGGCTTAGCCAGCTAGCTGCTACACTGGGTAGTAAGCAAATCATCCATCTGGGTGATGAGCCAGAAAAAAGCCAGTTGTATTTAGTGAAACCTTGTGCACACATAGCATAAGTACAATTTGGGTTTAAAAAAAACCTCAAAGTCACCAAGCAAGCTCATTGACACGTCCCCTTTAAGGGAGTCTTCTCAGCCAGTTGCAATGGCTCAAGCACAGCTACTTTTAAATCACTCCATGAAGTCCTGCTCTGTCCCTCGCACTTGTGCATCTCTGGGTCGTAGTCTGAGGTCTGGCTCTTATCACCAGAGATGATCCATGACACAAAAACTGAATGCTGACCTATTTGCACTCAGTATAGGTCACAAGTGCCAGAGGTGCATGAGGTGATGACCTTGAAGGAGCGATGGACCAAATTGGTTTGAAGGAATTTTGTTGTTTTTTTTTCATTGGACCTTGGAGAAGAACTTAGAGGAAGAGTAGGATGCACTGTATGCGTGTGTGTGTGTGTGTGTGTGTGTGTGTGTGTGTGTGTGTGTGTGTGTGTGTGTGTGTGTGTGTGTGTGTGTGCGCGCACTAACCTCAGCCAGTCTGGACTGTTTATGGCTGACTTCATGTTTGCCAATCGGTGCCAGTTGCTGTAGCGTGTTGCGGTTGTTGGTGAGTGCACGTGTGAGCCGCGCAAACTTTGTCCATCCTGCAAAAACGAGAAGTCGGTTATTGCCAAAATCACATTCAACGCACTTTAACCAGCCTTAAGCTGGGTCGGATTATCCAATGGGCATTCTGGATACATGCCCAGGGGCCCGTGTACAGTTGGGGGCCCATCCAAGAGGAAAATGAAAAAAGACCAGAATTGTATTATCTCAAATTTTAGATCTTGCTCTCTCCCAAAGACAGTTAGATAGTGGATACACAACTTCCAAAATCAAGGAAAAGGGCATGACAGGAAAAAAAAGGTAACTTTTAATAAATTATTATTATTATTATTAATTTTAAAAAAAAAAGCTTTACAAAGAAAAAAATGTTTATTCCTTTTCTATGCCGATACATCCCAAAAGTGCTTTTCCTGATAACAGCTCTCTGGGCTCCACTTCATTTTTGTTTCAACACTCATCCAGGAGCAGGACCCTGGTACCAGCAAGGGATGCTGAAGGAGGAAAATGAATGACAGAGAAAAACTAGTATTTTCATTGTAAAAAAACAAAACAAAACAAAACAAAAAAAAAACATGTTCTGGCAGCTTCACTTCCCATCTAATATAAGGCACTTTAGAGGATTTAGTGAAGTCTGATCCTCAAAACAAGTTGGCTAGGGCCCATCACACATTTGAGCCCACAGGTCTGTAACTCCATGATCAGGGCATGGCCTTAAAAATGTATGTCAGCTGACACTTCATGATCTACACAAACATAGTCAGGCCCCAGTCAGCTGTATGCAACCACTGCCAGTACAGTTCTCCTGTTCTAGACTCACAGCTGTTCATCAGACAGTCACAGAAATTTGTCTATTGAATCAGAGTGCTTCCAACTGCTTTAGGAGGTCATGGCCAGGACTTTCACCTTAGGGACTACATTCAGGATTCCACCAACTAAGACGAATATTTTTACACTTCTTTCATACTAAGTTTACTCTCAATTAAAACCAAAGCTGCTTTGTTAGGAATTATAAAAGGTCATAGTTTGGGTTGAGCTACAGCATTTAACCATGCGCCTCAAAGGGTCATTTTGTAAGCAGTCTCAGTTACATAGAGGATGGGAATAAAACATTCTTCCTATTAAAATACATTAATTGTGTTCATGTATGCAAATAGATGGCACTTTGTCATCAAATTTATGATGTAAACATAGCACAACACCCACCCTGCAGAAAGTGTCCTTGGAATTTTTCACTAGCTGCAGGGTTCCTGCTCTACAGCCATCCAGTGTGCTCTGACCTCCACACAGAAGCAGGAGTAAAAAAAGGAATCACTTAAGAATTTGCATATGTTTGTCTGATGAAAAAGCAAAAGCTTAGAGGGAACCTACTGTCTGTGTGTACTATTCAACGAGACATTTTCTTTCCTTGGAACATTCCTAGTAATTTAATATTTATTCACATCATCATGGCCGACAGTATGCAACACTAAGAGATCCGTACACCCTGTGAGAAGGGAAAATTAGCATTTAAATGGGAGAACTGAACTGTCTTTGTAAATTGTTCCATTTCAATATCAAAAGAATAAAGTGTAAAGTATCCTTCCATAACCAGACAAACAGAAAACTGTGTTGAAGATGCATCTCGCACATCTGGATCAAACCATGTTCATGTTCAGTGCTGTCTCTGCCTAAGAATACAGCCTTGTTCAGCAGAGGTCATTTCCATGACTGATGGCCACAACTTTCTCAGTGAGAGTAAACACAGTTTCGGAGGCCAGGTGCTCCTACTGTACTGCTCTAAAAATAAAATCAAATATTTCAAAGAACAAAGAGTCGCACAACAGGGGCACATCACACACAGTAGTCACACGTCGTGATCGACCCGGCCTTTTGAAGAGACCATTACAAATAAAAAGTGGACTCTGAAATGGCTTTTAACCCTCGGGCCTCCAGCTATGTGAAAATCCCACTTTCATTCTCTGTTCAAATGGAGAGAAACTCAGCCATTCACTCGTTTGTGCAGTGGTGTAGAAAAGCCCAAGACAACACTGCGCTGATGTCAATATGGGATGAATATCAACACAACATCCAATTTATTCTGAGCGCCGAAACCCAGTCACTCAGCTGCCCTCGAGCAAAACTGTTGCTGCAGCTATTGTAAAACTTCCTGTACAGCTTCAGTTTCTGGGAGGCTTCTTTTCATTTTGTGCACATTTTTAAAGTTGGTGCTGTACATTCAGAGAAAATAAGCCACAGTTTTTAGCTAAAATTAATATTTTAAAATATATTTGCGTAGGGAAATTGCTGCAGTATATGTACAATAGTAGTGATGTTGGCTATTGAACAATTTCACTAGCAGTGTAGGCCTGATCTGCAACACAACTAGACATGTTTCCATTTTTATATGAGTGCATGTCTGAATGATAAACAAAGCTCTATATGAATGTGTATGACTGGGTGTCAACACTGAGACTGTTAATGTAGTAAAGATGATTACACACTATTATTATGGTTCCTAATGTTAAATTCACAAGAACGCAGCTGTGCTCACTTGTGTATTTAAGCATACATATTGCTGTGCAAATAACATTCTGTTGATACACACGTCAAAATGGTTGATTTAATACAGCAGCAGAATACAACAAATATGACAAACATAGCAATTGGGAAGTGATGAAAAAACATGGCCCCAGAGCTTGCAGGTGAATGCTGGGTTAGCAGAGGGGGTTAAAAGAGCATGCAGTGATGCTGTGGAGCAGCAGCTGTCAAAGGTGAAGCTGTGAAATTTAAATATATTGTCAAATTGGGAAGGTGTGTTTGGGATACGCTGAGAAGACAGTAAGGTGATTTAGCATGTATGACACAATGCAGCTTGAGTTGATTTGCTCCATAATTGCCAATTGTCGTCAATGTGGCTATTGATTAAAAAATTAACTAATATAAAATGTTGCTCTGTGGATGTAAAATTGACCTATTATGGGAATGAGAAACACAATATTCTAAGACTCTCTTGTGTTGGTCTCTCTACATGACATCAAGACAATTTTTCAGCCCAAAAAAATTATTTTTTTGGAACACCACTTCTTTGTTTGTCCTCCATTTGCCCAGTTTCCCCCCATTCTTTAAGGACATACTGTACACCATACCAAGTTTTTAGCTAATAAGGAATCACCATGTTGGTGCAAAAAAATATTATTTTAAGTCTTTCAAACTGTGTTACCTTTGGCATTTTTTGTAGATTCAGCTGAAGAAATGGGAACAAATAACGTGTTTTTGGAACAGGCTGCTAGTAACAAATGTAACAAGTTTAAATCAGGTTCTTTGCCAAGTTGTCTTTTATGTGCAGACACAATGCTGGCTCATCTCTAGCGTCAGGTGCCTTTTTATGCTTGAATGATTCATAAGTTAGTGTTTAAGTGGCTTAACAAACAGAAAAAAAACATTCCTCTGAAAATAGTCAGGTCCAAGGACCGGATGGAAAATGAGTGAAAAAGCAGCAAATGTCTAAAAATAAAACTTTGACATTGGCTATGCTAGCAAGATAAATTAGCTGACTTAGAGGTTATAACATTTGAAAAATAATAAATCTGTGCCTATGCTTTTAAAATAGCTTTAATGCATTACACAACTGTCCACCTGGAGAGTTGTGTACTAGTTATCCAAAAATTGACATAAGAAAGCAATTAATACTCCACAACTAACTCTCTTCAACAGGGCAAACCATCATGACACATAAAATGTGGTGAAACCTGAACTATTTCCAGCACTAAAATCTGATATATGAATTTTTGGTCATACGGCCCTGCAGCAGAACGGCAGAAACCCTGACAAAGAAAGCATCAAAAACATTTGTGTTCTTATACAGCAAGGAAATGGCAAACTGCCAAAGCTTGTTAACTTTTACAGATGCATAAGTTTGTGGCATCATTTGTGTCATTTTCACATCATTCTTAAGACTTTTTTTTTTTTCTGTACTGCCTATACTGGCTGCATAATTCACAGTATAATGTGCAAGCATTACAGACCACCACAATGCATTAGCAGGAAAACAGCGAGCCACTGGCAGAGAAAACGAGCCCATGTGCTTCTTTTCATACCCAGAAACACTTTCATCATGGAGCAAAATGGAAGAATGTGTCTTGCTGGCATTCAGGTAAATATACTCTGACAGTCCACAGGCTTCCACTGTACATAGTGGCACAAAAAAGGACAAAAGGTCCTCACAGAGAGCATGAAAGGAAACTGCAGGACAAGTAAATAAGCAGTCTTTTTCACAGTTAATAGCGCTGCATCTGCCTATGTTTCCCAAGAATGTGAGACTGCGTGATACATCAGACTTGAAATGGAAATTGAAAAAAAAAAAAAAAAAGTAAAGGCATTCAGCTAAAAATAACACAGGAGCAGAACTAGTGCAACCACCAAACAAAGTGGATTCTGAGATTAGATTCTGGTTAACAGGACAACACCCAGCAAACTGCAGTGCATGACACATGTAGGACACAGGACTGTATACGTGCACTGCAAAAGTCCATCCTTCTTTAGCCTTTTTTCTATACGTAGCAGTGGCGGTAAATAAATAAATAAAGTGACATGTAAGAGGTAAGATATGTGTCACAACAGAGTTTCAAAAAGCTGATCATAGAGCACAAATGAACTTGTTACAAAGGGGGAATTTTATTACAGTACCATGCTTTGATTCAGTGAACTCTGTAAAACAACCCACCCAATCACAAATGTTTGTAAAGGCAGACTGCATGGCTAAGTTTTATACACCTGTGGCAATGCGACTGAAAACAACTGAATTCAAAGCTTCAGAGGTGTGGCCCGATGCCTTTGTCCATATAGTGTAGATATTGACACAATTCCGAGAAATTCTCAAGTTGTCATGTACTGATGCTTGGTAAGGTCCTATAAGCTAATATTGATGCATGAGGTAACCCTTTAGCATCATTTTCCAACATTTAAATTTTAGTCTCACTTTCTGAAACATACACTATGAGTCACTTGGCAATAGTGCTCTGCCGGTTTTGTACCTGTGAATGGATGCGTAACAAAAGAAGTGCCAGAGAGCCTTTCTGCAAAGGGTTAAAGTTTATTTAACATGTCTTACAAAGGAACACTTTTTAATTTAGTTTTAATCAGAGTTCAGCATCAAGTCTGTTAAACTTCTGGGACATCGATCTGTTAAGGAGCAGAGGGGTTTGTTAATCAGGTTCAGCAGCTTTGGTGTTAATGTATTTTCCAACAGGTGCACTAGAGGGGCAACAATGAAACAACCCCAAAACAGGAATGTTTTACAGGTGGAGGCGACGGACATTTTTCCCTCCTCATCTTTTCTGACTGTTTTTCACTAGTTTTGCATTTGGCTAGGGTCAGTGTCACTGCTGGTAGCATGAGGTGATAGCTGGACCCTACAGAGGTTATACGGGCAGTCCAACTCCTCCAGGATGGCACATCAATACATGCCATTGCCAGAAGGTTTGCTGTGTCTCCCGGCACAGCCTCAAGAGCATGGAGGAGATTCCAGGAAACAGGCAGTTACTCTAGGAGAGCTGGACAGGGCCATAGAAGGTACTTAACTCATCAGCAGGACCAGTGTCTGCTCCTTTGTGCAAAGAGGAACAGGATGGGCACTGCCAGAGCTACAAAATGACCTCCAGCAGGTCACTGGTGTGAATGTCTCTGACCAAACAATCAGAAACAGACTTCATGAGGGTGGCCTGAGGGCCCAACATCCTCTTGTGGGCCCTGTGCTTTTCACAGATGAAAGCAGGTTCACCCTGAGCACATGTGACAGATGTGAAAGGGTCTGGAGAAGTCATGGAAAACATTATACTGCCTGTAACATCATTCAGCATGACCAGTGTGGTGGTGGGTCAGTGATGGTCTGGGGAGGCATATCCTTGGAGGGATGCACAGACCTCTACAGGCTAGGTAACAGCACACTGACTGCCATTAGGTATCAGGATGAAATCCTTGGAGCCATTATCAGACCCTACACTGGTGCAGTAGGTCCTGGGTCCAAGACAATGCCCGGCCTCATGTGCCGGCAGTTCCTGAAGGATGAAGGAATTGATACCATTGATTGACCCTTACACTCGCCTGACCTAAATCCAACAGAACACCTCTGGGACATTATGTTTCCATCCTTGTGATCCAGTCAGACTGTCCAGGAGCTCACTGATCTCCTGGTCCAGATCTGGGAGGAGATCCCCCCAGGACACCATCCATCATCTCATTAGGATCCCCGACATTGTGAAGCATGCACACAAGCATGTGGGGCCACACAAACTTCTGAGTACCATTTTGAGTTGCTGCAGTGAAATGTGTCAACATGCACTAGCCTGCTGCATCATTTTTTCATTTTGATTTCCAGGGTATCTTTGAATTCAGCCCTCTGTAGGCTGATAATTTTCATTTCCATCAAATGATGTGGCATCCTTTCATTCCTAACACATTACCCAGTCCATATCAGTATACATATCCAGCATGATTTTTCCCATTGAGATCAGATGTGTTTTCAGTGTTCCTTTATTAATTTTGAGCACAAACCATGATGTCTCCCCTAAACCAAACCCACAATGTTTTAAACAGTAACAGAAAAAGTAAAGTAAAATGAAAGTGCAAAAAAATAAAAAAATAAAAAGGTGTCCCAGACAGTACTGGGAGTGATTCTCTTCTGGTTGGAGGTCACGTGACTTTGTAACTTTCTGTTCTTAATTAAGCTGAAAATGAACGCTAGTGTGGTCTCCCTGTGTGTCAGAAAATGACACCGAGGGGATCCTCTTCCTGTTAAAATGAATGTCAGTGTGTGACGAACTGTTCTCATTCGAAGCTGGTTTTACGATTAACTACCTTATATAGACTTAGAACCCGTTTAATTAAATCTATTACATTTTCAGTACACAATGAAGAACAATTAAACCAAACAGGACAATTTTCCCCAATCCAAATTAGCATCATCAAGATTCTCAAATCCTATGTTGCTTAAAGAAACAGTCACTATTTAAAAAGACTTTCCTAATTCTCAATAGTCAGGATTACCGTTTCCACGATGTAAAACTACCTTCAATAAAGGTAACTGTTACTGCCTGAGCTAAATCAAACTATTGGTTTCAATAAACTGAAGCACTATGCTTAAAGCCTGAGGCACTTGTGTTCCTGCCACAATGCTCGTCACTCATTCCGATCAGCTGTCAGCCTGAAATGTTGTCTTGCCTGAAGCTAAGGTAACAGGAGTTTGTGAAGCATTTACAGGTGCTGACAAAGCAAACAGTCACCACAGCCACTCCACCGTAAAACAACACGATGACCATTATTTTTTAATAGTTCTGTTTTCCCATGTTTTCTTTTTCCTTTCTTTTCTTACTGCATTGCCCACTAATGTTGCTAATATGAATAAACCTGATCAGTTGTCTCACCTTGGTAGCCACAATCAGCCATATGCAAACAAAATGGCTTCAATCCAGATGGTTCAGATTTATGGACGAAGCACCATTTAAAGCACCGTTAAGCGGGAACATAAAGGAAAGAATGCAAATCTTTTTTTCACACGCAGAAACATCCAGGTCTTAGGTGAATGAAACTAAAATACTAAAACCACATACAGAACAATAAATGTGTAAAAATGGGGATTTTTTTTTTTTAAGGTGAAACAGGGATATAAACACAGCGTCAGCGAGCGCACAATAAGTTTTAAATCTACTGTTAGATTTTTAGTTGGACATCTTTCGCATACTGCGATCTCTCCCACTCTGATGACGCTGACATGCTGTGGCGTGCCGTGCTGTGGGAGCAGCCGGAGATGGAGCCGAGAGTGAATTTTAGTCTGCAGCACGAGCCAACTCTGCCAACGCCTGCAGCAGCGAATCTCCCTTCCCCACAAACGGCCTCTCCCATCCCTCTTATCACCAGGCGGGCTGAACTGCAGAACCCAGTACGCCAGTATGTGCTCTGTGGCACAGCAGGCAAATGCTGCATCCTCATTGTGGCCTCTAATGAGCTATACTGTACTGAAACACACCACAGTGCACTAGCTGGTCTCAGTTAAGTTGGAGTATGCCAGTCAAACCACCAACTGCGAGGTGCAGCTTCGTTACCAAGGAGATTTTCTTTAAAAAGGTCAAACCATAAGGACTTACATAAATGTCTAGAACAAGAAGCCATCTCTTTAATAGTGGGTTATCTTTTCAACATTATGTTACGGTTAATGTTTGCCTTAGATACAAAAAGCCACAAAAACATTTTCTCCTCTGCATGAAGCAAACTCCAGACTTTGCAAGGTCATCATCTACTATTATTTTTAACTATCGCAATAAGAGAGATAATATTGCAGATACTGTTAGTGTAGAATTAGTGTAGTTTTTCAGTTTCATGTTTTATACTGAACTATGACGATGGATGGATTGATGAATGGATGGATGGACGGATGGATGGATGGATAAGGATCACGAATTCCGACCAGATCAGGCCCAGATCTAATTCAGATGATGTAATTTCCCAGCTCCCCCAATTCCCAAGGTGGATCCAGGCAGGTTTATTTTGTCCACAATCTGTATTCCTTATCTAAAATGGTTCATCCTGCCAAAGCTATACTGAGATATCTCAAATCTAGCTGACCGACATGTAGACAGGTCTAAAAAAGCTTAGATGTGTCTTATAAAACTTGGAAAGTTGCCCTGTATTTTTTCAGTTAAATGTAAAACAGTTACAACTGCTGAACTCCGACTATTAAAAGTAACTCAGTAAAACATCTGCTATGGCTGTAAGAGAACCATCAACCACCAGTGAAGTCTGATATTAGATCATTGTTAGATCATTGATTGTTGGGTTTTCTCTGTAATGATTGTAGGGTCCTTACTTTACAATATAAGGTGCCTTGAGGCAACTGTTTGTTGTGATTTTTGTGCTATATAAATAAAATAAAATTGAATTGAATTTTAATGCTTCTGTACAGCATCCTATATACCAGCAGATTTTTGTTATTTACCTTCCTCACAAAATCAACTTGTTTAATACTCATAATGTGTAAAACTTCACACCTCACTAAGTAAGGGTTTGTCAAATATTAGGCAAAGTTTGTCACGCTGTCAGATGCAGCAACCACAACTAAATCACAAAGAAGTCAATACACTAAAGACAAATGGCTCTACTTAAGGATCCAATTTTATGTTCAACCTATCTTTTTCACGCATTGCTGAGCACACATAATAAATTAATTTAAAAAACACATGACAACAGTGGGCAGATCTTAGCAGCAGGGAGAGGAGGTGGGAGTACACCACTGCATGTGCACACACCAGTTTACATGTGCATGCATATTAATAAGCAGAAGGGGGGGAAGGGTGCGGGATCCTTGTCAAAGGGCAAACACACCCGAATGGCAGCACCAGAATCGACTCCCAAGGCGGAAAGCTGACACTGTACATCAGTCAGGGGATGGAGGATAACACCGGCACCCACTTCTCCTGTGATTCCTGACAGCATCACAACCTTGTCAAACACAACCTGACAGCTTTGCAGGGAAACTGTAGGGAGACTTGACGTGTTCTTTTGGGGGGTTTTGTTTTTTTTCACATGCAGCTTGGGATAAAACAAAAGAAAGGAAAAAGATTTGTAGCAAGTACTAATCTTCTGAGACTTCTCAGTGTGAGAGAAAGGACAGAGGAGGAGAAGGAGAAGAGAGCTCAGTACAAAGAGACAAAGGAAGTAGAAAGATGAGGTGGACAGCGATTGGAACTTAACACAAAGTTGAGTTCAGACTAACAGAAATCACATTCATTTGGCGATAATTAGGCACAAACCAAAGTGTATAAAAAACTACAAATTTTGCCAGACCATACTGACTGATAAGTCAACAGATCATCAATGTTATCATCAATGATAATATCAGTGTTATCAAGGGTTTTTTCCTGAGGGGGACATGAATTCGAGTATCCACTTTCATAGACCTCCACTGAGGCACTTCTTGTAAAAGCACACGTGTCAACATCATGACGGCGCCAGGGGAGATTTTTTCTGAACTTGGTGCTCCAGTCTAAAACAAAGGTGGTTGACCATTCAACCAACTGCTACTGCAATCCACAGTGCCAGCATGGATGAAAAGAATGATGAGCAAAAATAGAGACGACGAGGGAAAATTAAGTGAAAAGACAAGTGCCAGATAAAACAGAAGAAGAGGGAGAAGAAGAATAAAGAATGAGAAGGACACAAAGAAAAAGATGAAAGAACAGGGAGGCAAGGTAAAAAACTAGGATATGGATGAGAAAATCAGTACAATAAATGTAGAGGAAAAAAGACAAGATGATTACAGAAGATAAAGAAGGAGGTGATGGAAATATTTGGGAACTTCAAGGGAAAAAAGAAAAGAAAAAAATGTAAGAGTGTAAATGTCTATAGGAAGATGACGGGAGAGAAAGAAAAAAAAGCTGTTGAAGGAGGAGGCGGAAGAAACTTAATTATACGTCCAATCAGACGCCAACTGGCATTAGATTACATCCTGTGGCATCCAGCCATGTATTAATTTGGTTCACTCTCACACATTGTCACATGTCATGCCCTGCTGTAATTCTTCATAGTGTGTTGCTGTCTTATAAAGTAGAAACAAAGCACGAATAATCTTTTTAAATGGCTCAGAACATCACGCTGATCGTCATGTACTGGGAGCATCAGGTTTTCAAATCTATCAACACTTCGGGTCAGCCGCCATCCTCCACGCACCCGTTACCCCAAAATAATCTTCAAAAAAAGGAGAGAAACTTTTGTGCAGACTTCCTTTTTGAAAGCTCTGAGCGAAAGCACGGAAACGCTCACCTTTAGTGGTTTCGTCTTCGATGGGCTGCTTGAAGAGGGTGATGTCCTTAAAAGTGCAGAGGAACAGAACCACCTTGTCGTTCTCGTTCCTGATGGGAGCCACTTGCATGTAGAACCAAACAGGACTTCCTGTGACAGGACATCATAAAATCTTAGCAATGCCCAAAACCCCAAAGAAAGGGACTATAAAATGATATAAAGAAATGAGACGGTGATACCACTGAGGGTTTGACACCCGCGATGCTTAGCAAATGTAACTCATCATCATCTGAACAACCAACGTCAAATCCTTACTAGGTTTGAAATTTTTTGCTTCTTCATACTTAGAAACAATAGACACAAAGATATGGGGTTACTTTCCTATAATAATGTGCACAACTACATAATGCTTGAATTAACCACATATGGGTTTTATGTTCAGGTGTCCATAAACCTTTGGCCATTTGGAAAAGAAACTGAAAATTCATTGCTGTACTATTATATATTATATTACAGCAGTAACTTTCATGGCATCTATACTGTTTTTGCAGAAAGAAATGACACTTAGATTATTGTGGTTTCACATCTAAATTGCTGCTCTGGGCTTGCTGAAACAATTAACAGAGGGCAGACACAAATATAATCTAGCCATTAATTGTGCTCCATTATCAGAACCAAGCAACCGCATCAAGACTACCTCAGAAGATAAATCTTTGTGCCACTGCGTTGACTATGGTTGGTTGGTTTTATAATAGTCTGTATCAGATATTAGAATAAATGTAATAAATGTACTATTAATCTATTATCTGTATGCTGAGAATGGATTTTAGAGACATTCATTTTTTTTTAAACAAAACTACTGAATTAGGCAACAGTGTGTAATAACCACTGTGTCCCAACGCTGTGCAAAACTTTTAGTCACATTTGTATCTTATTACACAATCCCATCAGGGAGGTGTTGGATCAGTCAAAAAAATCTTACTGCAAAATAAACTGGAAAATACTGCACAGCCTGAGTCATAAAGAATTATCTTCAGCAACATGAAGAAAAAAAAAACGAGTCCTGCAACAGATGGCTTGGCCCCACACAGATCCCTGATCAACTTCACAGATCAGTCTACCAACTCTGTGAGGACCAATCTACAAGAAAAACTGCAGCAAATTCTCCAACATGCTTGGAGCAACTTGCCTGATCAAGTAGCGATAAAACGTGTACGCAGGAGAATATGTGCCGAAAAAGGCACAGGGAGCTCAGAGAAAATAGTGATTTTATTATGCTTAGTGCACTCTGTATAAGGTTACAATTAGTACCTTAAAGTTTTGTTTAATCCAAACTTTCTTTTTTGAAAATGTTTGAGAATTTAGAAATACTAAAATAAATAAATAAATAAATAAGTCATTCTGGCATGAAAATAAAATGAAATATCAAACGAAAAGAAATAAGCTCTCTTTCTTGGTTAGCAATCAAATTCAAGCTACTTTGTAGGAGTGAACATTGTAAGTCGCTCGTACAAAAGGCTGAGTTGTACCCTTCCACTGAACCAGCACGCACTCGGACAGGTTTCATACTTTGTGACAGCGGTAAACAAGTGAGAGTGTCAGAGGTCAAACTGATTTTCTTTCAGCTTTTAAGAGGGCAGCGGAAGGAAGAGAATAGATAAAGAAGACAGACCATAGTCAGCACGGCATCAGATGATGAACACGTTAATCTTCGTGCACTAAAAGGAACTAAAGAATTCATCAAAAGGATAAAGAATTCCCCTCATTCACCCTCTTTTTTAAAAACATTTCTTCCACCTTGCCCAGTGCTCACCTCACATTCTGCACTCAAAGATAGACCACAAGACAATTTTGTTGGTCCAGTTTGTCCATTCTCCTACTTATGTCACGGCTCGTGATGTGTGTGAGGTTCTGGGGGAGCTAGGGTTGGGCTGGTTCTCCTCCCCTTGGGCGGAGCCTCATCTCTTGCAGCAGTCTGTCACACCTGGATTCCATTAGCTCATCACAGACCCAGTATTTGAGGACCAATTGAGACCTTCACTCCTCACCTCAGAGTCAGCTGCCTGTTTGTGGATCGGATCTCCTCACGCCTCTCCAGTTGTCACCTGCCTGCCCTCCCATAACCTCAGAACTTTGGATTCACGCCAGCACGCCGCCCCGTTTCCCCCTCCAGGAAAGGAATCCCACACACTGTCAAGTAATCTCTCCGGTTCCCCAGTTACTAGCAAGTTAACCATCTTTGGAACCTCCCATTAACTCTCCTCTCCCATTAACACCCCCCACCCCCTATTTCCCAAACCCTGTCAGAACTCTTCTGTTTGGACCCTTTTGCAGAATGTCTGTTTTTGTGTTTTCACGCTGTGAATAAAGCATTCTTTGACTTTCACATGGCTGATCGTTTGGGTCTCTGCAATTAAGTCCTCATCTCTGAGGACGGCTCGCGCCACATAACAATTTATCAACACACTAATCTTGTATATATTGCTCACGCTACTGTTGTTCCATTACACCGCAGAGTAGCATCCCCCATTTATCTCTCCGGGTTGACCTGACTATATTTACATTTTTATTACATTTTATCCAACTTTATCTGCCCTCCATTTATTGTCCTTTATGTAATATGAGCAGTGATTTCTTAAAGACATATAAATTTTTTAAAAAATTATAGAATTCAAACAATGTGCACAGAAGTATTTCCAAAATAAAAGAAAAAGGAAAAACATCAGTAGAAATAATCAAGTGGCAAAATCTTGACTTCAAAATACAAAAATGTAACTGAACATGAGACTGGAGAGGAGGAAACAATGTTTTTAACTGAACTCAACAGAATATCCAATGACAGAAATGATGACAACAATGTAGGCAGACGGCTTTTAGCAACGCACACGTGTTAAAAATGCATAAAAGATGACGAGACAAACCAAGAAATGACTAAAGTGGGCACTCACTGTTCTTTCTGTACAACAGGATTTCAAAGCAGTTGGACTCATAGTTGTCGAATGTCTGTCTGACTTTATCGATGGTCTTCTTGTCTGTCAGCTCTCCGTACATAAAACTGTGAAAGGAAACCAGCAGCATGAGAAAAGGCAGCAATCAATACTGACCCGACCCCTTCGAGCCTTTGATAGCCCCTGTATCCCTGAACATATCACATACTGTATGTTTTAATTTGGTACTGTCAATGTGTTATCTTACCACAGCATCTATATTATTCTTTATGTTTGGTTTGATAGAATAAACTGATGCAACAGAAGGATAAATTGGGGTCACAGTGAAGTGAGTGCAGACCGGTGGAACCTATATTTCCCTCCAAGGCCGTTATTATTCCTTAAAGGGTTGAGGACATTTTATTCAGTGCTAATCTATTTCTCCTGAGATATCACTTTATTTTCCAAAGGCTGCACTGTTTTCAAGATCCAATGAACACAGAGCAGTTCAAGTTAAAAGTAGACTGGAATTACTGCTTTGTGGTCCTGTCCTGCCACTTGAAAGTAAAGTTGCAGCTTGCACCAGTGTTCATCCAGACACGTTTGAATATTTCAGTGCCAGGGTCACTAAATTATGATTATACTGTCACAGTACAGTCGACCTTCAACCATTTGAAAATAAAATTGTATTTTAGATATTTGTTTGAAATTTTTGCTTGATGAGCACAGGAATTCATGCTCTTTTGTGTTTTCTTGCAGCTTCACCTAAAAACTTCAAGTGAGGATTTTTAAAATCTCAACATCATTCCATTAGAAATGCAAAGAACAACAATCCGTCCACTTTTTTTCCACTTATCCAATTCAGGGTCACAGGAGCTGTCATACTGAGAGAGGCTGGGTGCACCCTGGACAGGTCGCTAATCTATCACAGGGCTAACACAGAGACAATTCACCTAAACCCATCTATGCCTTTGGACTGTGGAAGAAAGTCAGAGTACTCAGAGAGAACCCACACAGACACAGGAAGAACATGCAAACTCCACACAGAAAGGACCTTCTTGCTGTGAGGCGACGATAATAACCACCGCACCACTCTGCAAAGAATATAACATTTTGAAATTTTCAAAAAACTTCTGAGTGGAAACTGGGGTTTGACAGCTAACACCCACCCCCTAACCTCTAATGGGCAAACCTGGATGCCGCTTTCCACCAATATCACCAGTGATGTCTGGGATATTAGTAAGCAGAGTGGAAAATTCATCCCAGCCTTACTGCAAGCTGAAGAGAGACAGAACGGCAAAGAGTTCAGGGAACTAATGTGAAAAATCAAGCACAGCATTAGTTTAGCTGATGCCAGTGCCACCCCACATCATCTCATGGCTCTGCTGGCCTTTCTATCCATCCGATCGGTGAATCGGTGTGGGCAGACGAAAGCTGCTTTAGTCTTCCCACACTTCTTAAGCTAATTAATTTGATATCTTTCCTGTTCTGTATTGGGGTCTGCTGCTCTCATGGGCTTTGGCTTTCCACATATACATGTCAAAGGACAGAAAAGCCCAGAATACACTTGCACTATCTGTTGGTGTTTTGTTGCTGTCTGTACACTGTGAGCATTTTCTTGAAATGCATCTTGTTGTGTATTGTCTGCAGTTTTTTTCTGAGTGGGCTTTGTGTGCACTGCTTGTAAGGCACTGGTCTAAGGTGCCGTTTACACGAGACCGTTTTCATTTTGAAACGGTGTCGTTTTGATGCGTTTCGGCCTTGCGTTTACACGACAACGGTGTCGTTTTGATGCGTTTCGCCCTTCTGTTTACACGACAACAGAGTGAAAACGATGTGTTTCAGAAACGGGGTCCAGAGTGGAGCGTTTCAGAAACGCACCGGCTTGCGTTTTCGTGTAAACACTTGAAACCGGGGTGATTTGAAAACGCTCGACTCGCACATGCGCACTATGGTTGCGACGGCCAGTTTTTCGCGCACGCGCAAACTGATAAACAGTACTCGCGGATTCACGAGTGCTTCTTATGCTTTTCCTGTGTTTTTACCGTTTTGTAATTCAGCGTTGTGTGCAGCAGCGATCCAACCTCATCATCGGTCCACACAAAACCTCTCATATTGGCCGTTTTGTAAGTAATGAACAATTTGCCGCACTACCTACTGTCACTCCACGCATGCGCGTCTTGCGTAAACAAACTTTGCAAAGAGAAAACCAACGCCAACTTGTGGCCTGGCATGGGAACTACATCGTTTTCATCGTTTCACATGTCCTCGTGTAAACGCAGATCGTTTCTGAAACGCCATCGTGTAAACGAAAGGCTGAAACGCATCAAAACGACACCGTTTCCAGTGAAAATGGCTTCGTGTAAACGGCACCTAAGATTTGGGTCCTTTGTATGCAGACTGATAATTCAAAAGAAAAAAAGAAATGGTAGTGGTTTCCAACCACTATAACGGTTCCCAAACTTTGATGGCTCTTACCAAAAGAATATGTCTGTAATTATGAATAAGAGATTTTGTTATTTTATTAACTGACAGAAGCATTAAATGGTTCCAGTACAATTCCCAGTTGAAGAGGTCCTCCTCCACTTTTTGTGAAAGTCTACTTTTTGTGTTTGTTTTTTTCCTTTTCCATTTACAGTTGGCTGATTTCCTTCAATTATGATTTTGGGTGAAATGTCTACACATCTGCACCACTGTTATGGATTCATACCTTTTGTACCACAGTAAAAAGATTTTTTTTTTCTTTAATGGCTCTGAGCCCCGTTAACAGGCTGCTGTCTTCCTTCACTTTGGCAGCAGCCTGTAAGTTTAAGCTCTCAGCGGCCTCTTCATCCTCTCGGTGTCACGATTGAGTGCATTGTCAGTCTCAGTGTCCTCTTCGGCCCAGAGCAACAGGAAGCGCAGGGATAAATCTGCATCTCTGTTCTCACTCAGCTCAGTGTCCAAAGGAGACTTTTTAGCTGCAGGCTAGTCAAGGCCGACACCCCCAGTCACATCTGAGAGCAGCCTGAGGAAAGGGAGTCAAATTTTTAAAACATCTTGACTGACAGGCAAGCAGGGCACCGTCCTCGAGGTGGACCGGGAAGAGCTCCCCTGACAGCTCCAAATTGGATTCATTTCAGACGCTCACTGAGTGGTGTGCCATCCTCTCCCTACTCCCTCTCTTTCAAAGAAAGATTTTTTTTTTTCCACTGTGACTCTGCTGAGCTGCACAATTTTGTGTGCACAAGGGGTTAGGATCATGTAAACATGTCTCGGGAGTAGTATTACTTTAGTATAGAAGGAAAGAATCAGGGAGGTGCAAACCAATTGCCACTTTTAGATCTTTTCTATGTGTGTATGTGTGAGTGCTTAAATAATGGATGAAACTGAATTTAAAAAAGCCACACAGACAACTGATTGTTGCAGCTAAACAGAGAACTTTGAAAATGACAGTTTGAGCTGAAAAGCAATGCATAATGGCTAGTCTGGTGTGGTTTTATATATATACTGGTCTTGTAAAAATATATTGGTTTTTTATGAGTCCCACTTTCACTGAAGAATAAACCATTAAAAATGCATAAACCCGGGAGCTAAATAAGACATATGACTACTATAAATTCAGCAAAGAACTGTGCGAATGTGAAGATGAAATTTAATGCATTTATAGATAAACTGGGATTGGATTATTGCACCATTACCATACCATAACTAATAATGCTGTATTACACAACAACATGTGCATTTATATTTACCTTAAAGTAGACCTATTCTTATTTCCAGCTTTATAATTTTCTTCTTGGACTCAAACAGAGTAGTGCTGCATGATTCGAGGTTTAAAATAATATTTATTTATCTTATACCGGACTTTGATGCACCCTATAATCCGCCCACTGTCTTATATCTTTAATACGAGTATCAATCAGTGGAACAGAAAATACGTGACAGAAAACAAGTAAAAAGATAACAGGTCCACTTTAAATGTTTGGTAATAATATAAAATTTGTACCTGCATGTGCTGCTCTTCTGCATGACCTCGGCCCTGTGGAAGCCAGACAGCTTGCAGAATCCGTCATTACTGTAAACTATGGGCCACTCCACGATCTGGGCGTTTCCCAGGAGAAAGCTGGTCTCTGACGGATGGACAGGAAAGACAGAACATCAGATCCAGTCAGGGCATCAAATATAAATAACAGATAAAAGGCTACAAAGCTTCTTAGCTTCTGGACAGGACTGGATAAAGACATGTTAGACTGGCCGTGTCACTTTTAGTTTTGCTCTTCATGAAGTCAAAATGTTCAAAGATGAGTCAAGGTGAGTCCTGTTTGTAGTTTTAATGGAAAGAGGTTCAAGGAGAGGATGCGCACATTTTACACTCCAGTTCACATTCTGATTGTTAAAACTGGTGATTAAGATGGTTTAACTTTGAGTCTTATTTATACCTCCCTATACAAATACTTAAAATAATAATAAACTTTGATTGTACCCATTACACTGACTTTTTCCTACTGATTTGGGTTTTGTCACACTATAAATAACCCCAATTTGAGCTTAAACTGACTTGTGTTACAAAGCTATTAAACAGAGGGAAGTCTTTCACCAGTCAAAGTGTCAGACCTTCAGTAAAGATAACAGAAGGTATAGAGGGTTTTTTAACATGAAAATGACCAACTTTGAAAAGACTTCTAACAGCAGAGTCATGCTGAAGAGGAAACACTGCACAGCCAACATGAGGAGGAACGATTACAGCGAGCAATAACAGAACGAACATGTAACATGCAGTAGAGTATTAGAGTAAGACTTCAAAAACTCTGAACTTAAAAGCTGCAGTCTTATTTGTGCCCTTTGGGATAAAGAGCTGAGTAAGACTTACTTCTAGACAGTCAGTCGGAATCACCTCAATCCTTTGGCTCTATGCTTTCATTTCACTCAATTATTATTGTCTAGATTTTCTGTGAAAAAAAGTCAGCAGACTGTTATGATTTTCGAATCACAGTGGTAATGGTTTTCAGCTGCTGTGTAGTGGGTACTGATATTGCAGCAGTAATGTGAGCAGATTCAGTCTTGAACTTTTAGCCTTTGAGCATTTTTTAATGAATTCAAAGATTGTGCCAGACAACTTTAATCAGGAGGGAAGCCAAAATGGTCAAGTGTCTCTCTTTCAGTGTGAGCCACATAACAATGTTTTTCAGGACAGCAGTTTGCTCTGATGGTGCTCTCAAAATAACTGAACTTTAGGAAGAATATTTTGGTGAAGAATAACTAAATTCCACTTAGTTATAGAAATGTGTGGGACAGTCAGGATGAGGTATGGATAACTGCGTCCACAGCCTTACTAAAACAGAGAAATGAGGAAAGCCCGTTGTGCATTTCAGTAACACTGATGCAGTATGAATATCTTAACACTGAACTTGGTAGTTGTCTTGTGACTTTTTGGTTTGTCATTGCAAAACATTCTAGGCCAAGTTGTGTATCCATCTATCAGTCTATCCATGGCCAAACTAATCACATGTGCACAAAGACACCAGGCTTTACATTTGCAGGTTATAATATGCCACTTTCTGAATGGTCCTAACCAGAGCCGGATCAAGGTTTTCTGGGGCTTTAAGCAGAATTTAATTTTTTTTCTTTGCCACTGTATTGTACTTATGACTCACTAAATAAGCTGTATGCAGAGAACTGACCAGGCTCTATCCATGACTGTGCTGCAGTGGAGTTTTTGAGCACAAAAAACAAGGATTGCACAGTATTGGTAGTGATGCATGAATAGAAGGAGCAAAATGAATCCTATTTTTTCTTACTTTTCCAGCTTTACTGCTGGAACTGGGAGTGATGTGATTCCAAACTTGGACTTCCAGGCATTATGTGCCTCAACATGCACTGGCCCCGCTCTGTGATTTTACATGGCCTAGCCCTTTGTGGCTGAGTTGCTGTCATTCCCAAATCACTTCTGCTTTGTTCTAACACCACTAACAGCTAAATGTGGAATATTTAGTTCACAAATGGACTTTTCATACAGGTGGCGTCCTATCACGGTACCACGCTGGAATTTACTGAGCTCCTGAGAGCGACTCAGACAGACAAACTGGTGATGGCTAACCAACCAGGTGATAGATGTAGCAATATCGAGTGATAGCAACAGGAAGAAGGAACATGAGAAGTTAAAGAAACACCAAGCAAGGGCTGAGAGAAGAGGTAGGGGATGTGGAGGGTGAAGGCAGCAGTGGTCTCTGTCTGGAAGAGCACAGTCCTAGGAACAGCTAAGATAGTGCGCAGGACCCTCAAGCTCCCATATATATAGTGGATTGTTTTACTCTAAATACAAATAATAGAAAAGAAGACAAAAAACAGCTATATAGTGGCATTTAAACAGACCCATCTCTAGCTTATGGAAAAAGCTAATGAGCAGTCATTAAAAGTTAGAATTCTATCAAACTTGCTTAATGACTGCGAGTTAAATTCAAACCTTAATTCAAGCAAAATAAAAAGAGCTCAAAATGTTTTATAAAGATTACTGACTCAAATTAGTTGAAGGTAAACATTTAGGTACTTTCTCCTCCCACGTGTTTATTCACTGTTACTAAATAGTTGATATACTATACATATCTCCCTACACTTTCATCTATCTTTCTAGGGTCTTAAGCTACAGTTTACTGTGTGCTATATATTGTGTTTGTGTTTATGACTGCTTTCATTTTCTTTATCTGTCAGCTTGTTGGACAGAAAACCACATTTAAAGATGTATCATGAATATTTGTTACAACCTTTTAGGTAGAAAAGTCACCTGAACCTGAACCTGTACTTATTAGAACAAAATGAAGATAAACGAATGCATCACAAGAGAACGAGACTGAGGACTGAATAGTGGACATAACCTTATGAACAAGAATGATCCCAGTCTCCCTCAGACACACAATCTATGAGAATAAGTGAGAAAATCATAAACCTCCCCAATCCCCTTGTTCAACCTGAATGAGTTAGCCAACAGCTACAATGTAGCATAGATGAGACTGCAGAACCAGAGGAAAAATACCACCAGCAGCTTCTTGCCCTTTCTCCTTTCCCTTTATAACCACACAGACATTAATAATTCATTTGATATATTCTGCATGGTGATAGCTTGGTCACCAGGGAGAACGATGCAGGAGGTTTTGACCGTTTAACAATTAGCTGTACAAATCTCATGTACTATCATCCACGAATGCTGTCAACCAGTCTCCATTGTGTTAAATCTTTGTTTGTCTGTTTGTTTGTTTGTTTGTCTGTCTGTCTGTCTTTGGGGGGGTCACAGACTTTTTCAAGTTTAACAGATGTGAACAGTCACAATGACTGTTCAGCTGTCAATTATATTGCATTTTTATATATTGTATAGCTTCCCTCTTTTGCAGGAGCAACTATGAATATAGAACCATGGAAGAATAAAACAAAATAATAAAACACGTGATTATTCCTTCACTTGAAATTAAAATAGCCCAAGGGAAGAAGCTACTTCCTCCTGGCTCTGGCCCTACTGTGCCTATGAATCTCTCCTTGCACCTAACCCAACCAGTTACCATTCCTCATAAATTATACATCAACCGAACCCACCAAACACAACCCGATCAGCAGCGCTGTAGGGTAAGCTGTTGAAACATTTTTAGTCCTGTGTTGAAAAAAATTTCCAAGGTCCAAACTTCATAGCTGATTACAGCCATGAACACTCTTCATGCCTGTGAATGCGTGAAAAAATAACATTCAGATCATAATGGGCCAAAATTATCTTTTAAAGTAAATTATATTTTCATTGTAAAGCCATGCAGTATCACATCTCCCAAACTCTCCTGTTGTGTGTTTTAGACACCTAAACATCAGTCAGCAGCTGTATAAGGAAATCCCACAAGCATCAGATCTCAGATGTTTGTATCTCCTTGAAATCACCAACAAAATGCACAAACAAGAAAATAGTAAAAATTGGTTCATTTCTCAAGGCTCTTTCCATAAAAAAGCAGGTGATTACAGATCAGAATGACAATATTATAATTTTAACAAAGTAAATAAAGGTTTATTGTAATAGTTACTAATTATCTAAAATGTTCCTTTTAAGGTTAATTCTTTGCAAATCCTTCTTGTAAAACACACAAAGCTAACTCATTGGTTGTCTGAAAAGTCAAAAACAAAACTGCAGTATTACGCAATTTGTAATTACCAAGCCAAAACATGCAAAACCACTGATGTCCCATCATCACCTGCCAAAAATATTGTCCCGGTAACTCTGGCAGGTAATCACTCAGAGAGCCTCCTCCCTTCCAAAAAATAGTTGGCTGGTAAAGGACCGACTTTTAGGATGAAAAGATACTGTAGCAGCCAATCAAATAAGACTGTGTGCATCCCCAAATCTATACAGCAGTGCAGTGTTTCCACCTCTCTGTGTTTATAACGGAGAGGAAAACTGTGTGAAACAGCATTTAAGCTCTGAGAAGACAATAACACTTCTGTGGTGAGACACAAGCGGATGAGTTGTTGAAGGTGTGTCAGCAGCTCTTTCGGGCATTTACAGACTGATGAGTAAAACCCTGCAGCAGCACACTCGATTGATTTCACCAGTCAGCCATCTAATGATAAAAAAAAATAGCTATCATAAAAATGTTCTTGCTGTAGTCAGGGGAAAACCTCTATTATAACAGCAGTGGACAGCACTGACTGGGTGATATTTGATTTTTAATAAAGTATATAAAAAAAAAACTGTTCTGTTTATTTGCTGAATGCCTTCCAATGATCATGTGACCACATATATACTGCAAAAAGATATACATGGCATTTGTACATGGCAAGTACCTTCAAAGGGGGATGAGTGACCTTTTATAATATTAAGTATCTTCATAGCAGCAGGCTGGCAATCAAAGTATTACCTGGGGCTGGTTTTAGTGATTTTTAAATGATTTTTTTCTCTGATTTTATGTCCCCCGTCACACATTTTTGTCCTACTGCACTAATAAAATATACTTGACTGTAACCATTTTCCTGGATTCAGTGGAACAGTTTTTCAAATCCAGTACAGCCTGGAATCTCTGGAGTCCAGCAGAGACATTATTTCTCTATCACCAGGCCACAACAGCAGATGAGCTGGAAACATTCCTCCCCATTCTTGATTGCGTAGATTGTTTGTGTTACTGCACTACAATCTATAGTTACATTTTAAAGCTAGGGGATGTCTAGTGGCTGTGTGACTAACTGCATGCAGAATGTGAGCTGGTTTTGGCACGCAGATGAGGCAGACCTCCTAAAGCCAACCAGCTAATTTTGTTTAAATATAACCAAACCTAAAAATGAAAAAAAAAACAGGAAATGAAAGCAAAATATAAAAGATGCACCAAATGAGAATCAAACTGTCCCAGGCAACAGTCAGGGGTGTTTATAACCTCTGGCCCACCTGCTTCCCAACACGGATTTTTTGGTCCTCAAAAGTGGAAATGCTCATGTATGTTGTAGGAAAAACTTAAATGGCTCTTTTTAGACTGTAAGAACAAATTACCAGTTTTGATTAAAAAGAAAAAAATAGCTAAGGTGAGTGCAGAATGCTGCACTGAAATCAGCACCTTTCAGGGGAAATGCAGATTTCTCAGTGTTTTTATCAGATTTGGTTGGTGATTACATACATGCAGCAATCATTTCCAGTTCCATGTATTTACAAGTGCAAGTTCACTTTTGCTCAGCACAGAGAAGCATGGTTCAGCCTCAAATCTTCCGCTAACTCTGATGAAAATGAAGCCAGGTCTGATCATAGGCTGTCCCCTGCCCTCCCTCCAGGAACTGTTCAATGCCCGCTGCCAGAGGAGGGCACAGAACATCCTCCAGGACCCCTCACACCCTGGACACTCCTTGTTTCAGCTACTGCCATCAGGCAGACGTTTCAGGACAATGAAGGCCAGAACAAACAGACTGAGGAACAGCTTTTATGCCAGGGCTATCACTGAACTGAACTCTGTGTGGTTTGGACAGTGATGTGGGGTGGTAGTGCTGACTGTGTGCGTGCGTTGGTGTGTGTATTGGGGCTAGATTCGTCTTAATTTACTATTGTGCACTGTATTTTAGTAATCATTTTTAATCACTCATATTTTTATTATTTTATTATTTATTGTCTGAGGCACCTAGAAAGGAATGCATTTTAAATTTCGTTGTGCAACTTCTGTGTACAATGACAATAAAGATTCTGATTCTGATTCTGATTCTGACATGCTGAGTCTCATGTGTCTAAACCAACAATCTAACAAATTAACAATTGAAAATATTTATGGGATGCTAATATATCTTAGACTTCTTGTTGACACTATGAATGCAACTGAAAAATACAGGTTTCGCCTGTACTTATCCACTTTTCATCATCCCAAATGGGCCTAACATTTGTGTGCTGGTGGTGCTGATAAAATCACAAAACCACAGAGCATTATGGATAAGCTGTGAGATGGTCAGAACTATCCAGAACATTATCAGCCTCATCTGTCCGCTGCGTCTCTTTCCAAACAATTACTTAACAGAGTTTTCAGCACAAAAGGGAAAAGGAGTTACTTAATTTATCACCCTCTTGTTTCAAGCTTGAAACCTGATGACTGCAGCCTTTGAAATTAAAGTGCTGACTAGGACTTAATGCAACACAAAAAAAAAAAAAAAACTTTGAATCATCTTGACCTTTTCCTGCTCTCCTCTTTCATCAGAACCGAGTAGTTAGCTGAACTGAGGTTCAACCAGTATGGCCGCCTGAAGGAATGTTGGACTCTATTAAAGCCCAGTTTTAATAGATTATTCCTGAGTAAACTGCTCTGATTTCATTTTCTGAGACAAGCTATGAGACCTTTAAATCTAATTTAAAGACCCAATGAAAAAGCCAAGTGAAGGAATACATTTACATTTATATAAAAAGAAATGTAGGTTTTCAAATTTGTTGACCTGTAAGACCTCGTCCTACCAACATGTTTTAGCCATCTTTTTAAAAAAAAGGTGAGGAAGCACCTAGCAGTGCTGGACTATCAACTGGAAATACAACCCCAAATCCAAAAATCTTGGGACGCTGTGAAAAATATAAATAAAGCAAATGCAATGAATTGCAGATCTTATAAACTTGTTTCGATTGGCTAGGCAGAGAGATCGAGCTGGAAAGGATGTGCAGCAGGTTCAGATAATTAAGGATAGAGATGGACATATACTAACGAGAGACAAGAGTGTGCTGAGAAGCTTGAAGGAGTATTCTGAGGAGCTCATGAATGAAGAAAATGAGATAGAAAAGAGAACAGCCAGAAGAGGACACTTAGTGAATCAGGAAGTGCAGAGGATCAGTAAAAAGGAAGTGAGGGCAGCCATAGAGAGGGTGAAGAGTGGAGCAATTTGGAGACAATGTTAGAAAAGCAAGGCTGAGATGGTTTAGACATGTGCAGAGGAGGGACAGTGGATATACTGGACAGGGATGTTGAATATGTCCAGGGTGTATGCATCCTCTCACTCTATGGCAACTGGGATAAGCTCCAGCCCCCCCACAGCCCTGAATTGAACAAGCGGAGGAAAATGGATGGATGGATGGATGGATGGATCTGCTGGGCAGGAAGAAAAGAGGAAGACCTCAGAGAAGATTTACAGATTTAGTGAATGAGGACATGCAAAGGGTTGGTGTGACAGAGGATGCGAGGGGCAGGGTGTAGCGACCCCTAAAGGGCGCAGCCAGCAGTAGAAGATGAACCCATATTTTATTCACAATAGAACACAGAAAACAAATCATATTTAAAATTAGACATTTTAATATTTAATTAAAAAACACGAGCTCATTTTGAATTTCATGGCAGCAACGTGTCTCAAAAAAGTTGGCACGGGGACAACAAAAGGCTGGAAAAGTAAAGGAAACAGCTGGAGGAACAGTTTGCTACTAATTATGTTAACAGGTAACATGGTGGCACAGCATTAAAATCAGGCATGATTCTGTCAGCAGAATCAGAAATCACTGTCTGTGAACACAGTTCATCGTGCTATCCACAAATGCACATTAAAGCTCTGTAATGCAAAGAAGAAGCCATATGTGAACATGATTCAGGAACGTCACCATCTTCTCTGAGCTAAAGCTCATTTAAAATGGACTGAGGCAAAGTAGGAAAACTGTTCTGTGGTCAGACACGTCGAAATTTGAAATTCTTTTTGGAAAACATGGACACCGCGTCCTCTGGACTCCCAAAGGTCCAGCAGCTGCTCTCCTCAGCTCCAATAACTTCATGGTCTATTATTAAGAGAAGAGGGGGGGATGCTAAACAGCAATAAACATTAACTTGTCCCAACTTTGTCCCAAATTTCTTAAAGTGGTACAGGTTCTCACTTTAAACATTTGATATGTTGTGAATATGAGTTTATGAGATTTGCAAATCATTGCATTCTGTTGGGGTTGTATACCCACCAGTATTCAGCGAAGGCCTACGTTAACACATTCCAGTTGGTGTCCTCATTTAAATTTAAGTTTATATTTGTAAAGATGGGTAGCTCTTCTAGCATTTCTGAAAAAATAACTCAAATGATAACATTTATTTTCTGCTGACTAATGCCTTCATCTCCAGTTGTGGTTGGTTTCTGTTTGCCTGGAGCAACATTTTGTTGGGGACTTAAGAATACTTGACTTCCTTAATAATCAATGAATATTGATTGAAGTACATTCTGTATATAATAAATAAGTAATTGCTCGTAATTGCTCTGTTGTTGTCACTGGATGCAAAGGAAGCAGAGATTGTTTTATTGATAACCTGCTTCTGATTTGGGGGAAGTTAATATCCCTTCCAATGAGAGACCAATGTATTCATGACAGTGTCTGAAACAGGCAGAAATTATATTTGAGCAGACCGAGATGAACACTCGGACTACATATTTATAATACTTGGAACTTTCTCTACATCTTTGCGAAACCCAATACACATCATGCATTCCTCTGGTGCGAGCTACAGACCAGACAGGTGACGAATGAAAGGAAAAACCTGAACCCTTTGACCCCAATAGTACAGGGATCCATTGCCATTGGTATTTTGCTGATGTGGTTTGGCTCCGCTTGCCCCCTAGAAGGAAGAGTGATTGGTGTGTTTTCAGGTCAGCAACCTTTATCCTGTGATGAAACATTTCTACACTGGTGGAGTGGTCAATGTTATGGATGACCACGCTCACTTTTATAGGGCATGAGTGAACACCAAATCTGAAAATGATGCACACCATGTGCTAAGGCTTTCACAGTCGCCAGACCGCCACAGTTGAATAACAATGGGCGCTTTTGGACCTATGCGACAGAACTCTCCAGCATCATAATTAACATTTCAAATGAATATCTTTGGAAGAAAATTATTCCAGCCCTCCAGCAGAACGTCAGAGAATCAGTGCTGAGGTGTACTGAAGCTGTCTGTGACATGTGACAGTCCAATGCCTTACTAAGACAGTTTATGATAGATTTTGTTTTCCGTTCGTCATTCCTATGAAGTACCATTCCTGAGGGATGGAGCAGCTGACAGGCCAAAGAACAATGTCAGCACAACATCGACATCTTCTGCTACGTGCATCATCCCAGCAAGTCTCTTGTGTGACTTCTTAAAAAGAACAAAAAAAAAAAAACCACGACAGACACTACAGCAAGTGTTTCTTCAACTTCAACAACAACACTGTAAACCCAGATAAGTTGAATCTACTTAAAAAAACCAAGGTAACTCGTTGCCTTAAATTTTTTAAGTAATGAAACAGTTCATTTAACTCAGCCTGTTCAGTAAGCACTACTCCATTTCCAATTGAACTAAATTGTATGTTCTAATTGCCCAAACTTATCTTTTATAGTTCATGAAAAAATAAAATGTCTTTTGATTAATCAATTCCCCCTATCCTTTTCATGGTTGTGTGGGGGTGGTGGGGGCTGGAGCCTATTACAGCTGACAAGGCAGTAAGATGCAGGGTACACCGCATACAGGTCACCAGGGCTGACACAGACAATTCACACCTGTGGCCAACTTAGAGAGACCAATTAACCTGACCCCAGTAACTGCATGTCTTCAGATTGTGAGAAGAAACCCACACAGACACAGGGAGAACATACAAACTCCACACAGCAAGAGTCCCAGACTAAGGTGGAATTGAACCCAGACTATCAGATAGCTATTCTAGCTGTGAGGTAGCAGTGCTAACCAACACGCCACTATGCTGCCCGGTAACACAAATATTTTTTACAGTGTTGAACTGTGTCTGTTTAAATTTGTTAAATAAACGTGCTAAAACTCAGCCCTGCTGAATCCTGGTACATTAACATTTACAAATAACATTTGTCCATGGAACAATAAAAAAAACTATACGAGAGAGCGTTGTGAACAAAAACACCAAATGTCAACTTTTCCAAACAGCGAGAGACCTGGGACAAGCCAGAATTGAACCCAGACCTTCTAGATGGCAATATACCTGTGAGGTAGCACTGCTAACCATCATGCCACCATGCAGCTGAACATTAAGCCACTCTGTTAAAACTGGTATAAACTAGATTTTTAGCAGGTGCAAAACTTGATGATATTAAGTTGTTTGAACTCAACAACTTAATTTGGGGTGGCTGTAGCTCAGTAGGTAGAGCAGCTCACCTACTGATCAGAAGGTCAGCGGTTCGATTCCTGGCTACTCCAGGCTACATGCCAATGTATCCTTGGGCAAGATACTTAACCCCAAGTTGCTCTCCGACCATCCCGTCGGAGTATGAATGTGTGTGAATGATAGTTAATGAAGAAAAAAAAGCACTTAGCTTAGTACATATGGAAGTGCTTGTATGAATGGGAGTGCATGGGTGAATGTAAACATGTTGTAATAGCGCTTTGAGTGCTCATACTGAGTAGAAAAGCGCTATATAAGAGCTAGTCCATTTACCATTTACCAACACATGATTACAATAAGATAGACCATCAAAAAGTACAGTCTACTCAGCATTAACAAGTAATGTTCACATTGTAGGCAATTTTAAGTAAAATGAACTCAATATTTTTAAGTGGAATCAAAATCTGGGTTTACAGTGCAGAGACAGAAACGCCTTTCTGGAACCCAGGCTGAACCACCTCAGTCCACAACCTCTGCTTTCATTCCGGCCAATTACTCCGCAGACTTTTCTGGGAAAATAAAGGAAAGCAATCAATCTAACAGAGGGGAGAACGCGTTTTCAGACCCGTGACAAGTGTAGGCGCAGTTTACAGCAAAGATTGAGGGGAAAATATCAAAGAACACAAAAAGGGGAAAAGACAGTCAACAATAATGCTGAGTAATACTTAAAGTAAGGGAGGGACAAAAAGGAAGCAGCTATTTATTATTTACCCCAGCATATCGTTCATTTCGTTTTAACAAACCAAACGCAGCTCTACAGTATTACATAATGACGGAACAGCCATTAAAAATTTAAAAGCTTTCGTGTAGTCGGTTTAATCTGTTTCCCAATTAAAATAATGCAATAATAATAATAATAATAATAACGAGGAGAAGTTAACGGTGGTCAGATGGCTTGAGTTTATTACAAATAAACGTATAACAAAATGCCAATATAATGACCAAAAAACTAATCAACAATTACCTCCGTCTTTGGTCTCGCATAAACTCACAAATTCATCGTGAAAAGTTAAAGGCGCTGCGTAAACTATAACTGTTGAGGGTGCTTGACGCAAACGATATTCGATATGATAGGAAAAAAATCTCATTCCTAAAATTATCTGTTTACTTCTGCTTTGCAGCTTAGGTTTGACCGGCATCAGCTAAACTCTACTTGACGTATCACGTCCATGTTGCCTTAGACAGGGAGTACACTCCTAATAAATGCAGGTATAAAGTGACTTTATCCAAACCTTCCTGGCTGCATAGATATAAACACACACACACACACACACACACACACACACACACACACACACACACACACACACACACACACACACACACACACATCGTACACCAGCAAAGCCCGAGTCCAAGCGGTCTGGTAAAACCACATCCAAAACAAGCTCCGACGCGCGGACTCACCACTTGAACGCCGGACGATGTTCTCCAGAAAAGTGTTTTGCGGTGCCACAAGCCCTCTCTTTCCCCCGGGCATCCTGCTGCGGGCGGACGGAGCTGGTGTCGGTGGCGGTGTGTCTGCTGCTCGGAGGTCGGTACTGACGCTGGCTCTCAGTCGGACCGATGGAGAAGCTCATTGTAACCGTGCGCTCTGGATGCTCGGGGCGCACTGAACCACAGCAGCGGCGCTACATCCCACTGCCTGCCCAGAGCCAGGACGCATGCGTGTCTGCTGCTGAGTGCTCGGTCTTCAAAATAATGATGAACCGTAATGTTTATGCAATAAATTATTATATGTTTACTGGCTAACATTTAGCAGAAAACTCCACCTTTCGTATATTTATTATACGTTTGGTTTGCATCTTTAGTAACACAGATGGCAATATCAAACTAGTTATGTTTTGATTAGATTTCTACACAATTTACATAACTGCTCATTAGGACATTAGAATTAAAATTATATGGCTCTAGAACTACAGCTTATTTATTTCTTATTGTTCTAATTAGTGTTAATCTACCAAGTATTTTCCTCTATTGACTAATTTGTTGTTTGCTGTCCAACATGACAGAAAATGGTGATAATCAGTCACAGTTTACAATTCAAGATGAAAAAAGCATTGATGAAAACAGAAAATCAGCTCAGACTAAAAGAAAGTAGCAAATTCATCCACTGGAGAAGCTAAAACCAAGGCATCATCTTTTTAAGCCTGAATTTTGACAAACATGTCTAGGATGACCAAAATGTAGCCGTGGATTTGTTTTCTGTCACTCAGTCAATCATCTACTTGATCAGTCAACTATTTGCTGCAATTTTACATGCAACACCCTTTCATGGCCCTTTATATGGGTAGTTTATGAACTGGGACTTTGTGATGGTGTTAGATGCATGAAATATGAGAACCTCAGTCAAGATTTTTTTTTCTGAATGTTTTTATTTCGCTTTAGGCAAGAAAAAAAAATGCAATTAAAATTTTGTTTATGAACCTGTTTCTCATGGAGTTATATTTATTTATTTTTAATCTTAGAACAGAGCCAGGCTGGCTGTTTCCTGCATCCAGCCTTAATGATAAGCTAAGCTAACTGCATCTGAAGTCCAGCTACTTAACACACAAGCAAGAAGGAGGCTTCAATCTTTCAATCTAGTTGTCAGAAAGGAATCATATTCTCCCACAAAAAAAACAAAAACAAAAAAACAATCATGATACATCCAAGAAAACCAGCAGAATGAATCAAAATAGTGAGCAGATTAAACTTCAGTGAAGCAAATAAATAACAGTGAGCTGTCTTAGTATAAAGGAATAAAAATAGTGTCTCCCTCTGTGAGCTTCCCCCAGGAACGCTCATTAGCTTGTATAAAGGGTTAATGGGGCGCCTGGGAGTGGAAAGACTCCACTGGAGCAAGAGACCATGCTTCACGCTGATGCCACCACATTGTATCTACTGCACTATGCATATCAGGTCTAAGGGCTGCACTAAAGCTGCTCAGATCATCTGAATCTTTGACTGCTTGACATCTGGTGACCCTCTCGCATACTGTAACCTCCTGAGAGCATCCAAAGTATCCAACCCTCAGTCTGAAATCTTAGATACTCACCTCAGGACATCAAATTAAGGTTCAGAAGAACTCACTAGAGTTACAGCAATCATTAGAGAGAAATTCTGTCATTGCAGAGGATCTAAAAACACAAATGTAAGTAAATAATAATAATAATACATTTTATTTGTAAGCGCCTTTCATGAAACCCAAGGATACTTTACAGGGGTTAAACAAACAAATCACATGAAGCACAAACAGAAACTAAGATGACCAAAGGAACTAAGGTCAGTACGCAATCTTGAACAGGTAAGTTTTGAGTCATGATTTGAAACATGAAGAGAGTCAATATTGTGAATGTCTGGTAGGAGAGAGTTCCACAGATGGGGAGCAGAGTGGGAGAAAGTTCTGTTCCCCATGGTCCTGAGGTGGGCAGTGGGCATAGTAAAGCAAATAGAAGAGGAAAACCGGAGGGTGCAGGAGGAGGAGGTGATGTGAAGAAGTTCGGTTAGATAAGGAGGGGCAAGGTTGTGGATGGCCTTGAATGCAAACAGGAGGATTTTGAATAGAATTCTGAATCTAACTGGAAGCCAGTGGAGCTGCTGTAGGACTGAGGTGATGTAGTGAAATGAGGGGGTTTGGGTGATAATGCGACCGGCTGAGTTTTGAACTATTTGAGGCTTCTTGGGGGATTTGTGAGGGAGGCCAAATAAAAGAGAGTTACAGTAATCAATACGGGAGGTAACAAGACCATGAACAAGGATGGAGGTGGTATATGGGGAGAGGGAGGGGCGGAGACAATTTATGTTTTGTAGGTGGAAATATGCAGACCAGGTAATATTATTGATATGGGAGTGGAAAAATAAAGTGCTGTCAAGGATGTCACCCAGACTCTTAACCTGAGGGGAGGGGGAAACTGAGGGGCTGTCGCTGATGGGGGAGAAACTGCCGACTTTGCATAAGGTGGATTTTGTTCCAACAAAGAGGAACTCAGTTTTGTTGCTGTTTAATTTCAGGAAGTTTGAGGTGAACCAGGATTTGATTTCAGATAAGCAGGTGGTAAGGGAGGAGGGTGGGAGGGAAGAGTTAGGTTTGGTGGATAAGTAGAGCTGGGTGTCATTCACAAAGCAATGGAAATGGATGCTGAATTTGCGGAAGATATTGCCAAGGGGAAGGAGGTAAATGATGAAAAGGAGGGGTCCCAGGACAGAGCCTTGAGGCACACCTGAAGTTACAGAAGAAGAAGGATTTAAAAGACTTAAGCTGGATGAACTGAGCGCGGCCTGTGGGATAAGAACGGAACCAGTCAAGAGGGGTGTGGGTGAGGCCAATAGAAGATAATATATTGAGGAAGATGTTGTGGGAGACAGTGTCAAAGGTCACACTCAGATCAAGGAGGTTGAGGAGGGAGAGTAGTCCAGAATCAGTTGAAAAAGTGTTCAAAAAAGACAACACCCTCACCCCCCCAAAAAAACTACAGTGAGCACCCTGTTGAACTTTAAAGACCCATTGTTTACCCATTATAAATTATTAGTTATTATTAATTTCTGGCTCTCTTCCACAGCATGTATTTTGTTCTGTCTCTCTCCCCTCAGCCCCAACCAGTCACAGCAGATGACTGCCTCTCCCTGAGCCTGGTTCTGTCAGGCCTTTTTGGGTCTTTACCTCGCAGTATAGTGTGCCTTGAGGCGACTGTTTGTTGTGATTAAGTGATATAAATATAAATAATAATATAACATAAATAAAATTGAATTGAATTGAAATCTTCCGTCTCATATTTACACCTACTAACGCTGACTGATTTCCATCTGATGCTGTCAAGAAATCTGTCAGAATCACCTTAGATACTACAGTATGTGTGCATGTGTGCTTTCAGTAAACACACAAGATGCCAAATGCTCTCATGGGATGCCCTTAATTGGCCCAGTTGCATCATGGGGTATCAACCATATGTGACAGCGCAGGTCGGACAGCTGCCGTCTGCTGTAACAGGCTGAGCTGTGCAGGCGAGCCTCTCTCTCCCTCTTACACGAGGTAAATGTCTCACGCTACTTAAGTTCACTAATGACAAATCTGCTGTTGGAAAGGAACCAGTCAATGGCTGGAGTGGGCTGTATATTGCTGTGGATGGAAGAGTGGTTATTGGTTCCGGTTACGAGAAATAGTTGGCATGAGTGGCAGGTCATTTGACAGAAGAATACTACTCATCTTGTTTTCTTTCCAAGTATCATGCACCTTGTTTATGCTTGTTAGTTTGGAACTTGTGACACAAAAAATAAGCATAAGCAATAATAATGAGGTCATGGCATATTAGATTGCAAAAATGTCTAGCTTCCTCAATGTAAAATAGCCCATAACATCCATGGGAACTCCTCCAACCACTACTGAAGATGTTTAGATCCACATCACACAGTACCATTAGGGAAGTATAGGGCTGCAGGATTGCAGGATTGCAATGAACTCAAACATCAAGCAGAGTCATAACTTCACTTACAAGAGGAATGAGTGATGGTATGGTCCCTAAAGAGGCCTTATCTCATTGTCAGTCTGGGATTATATGAATTTGACAACAACTCTGGGAATAACTTAGATGTCAAGTACCTTAAAAAGTGTATCGATCACCACACAGAAGTAGCAGGAGAGGAGGTTTGCCCATTGAGGGGAGCCAGTGTGATAAAATTCCTGATTTTTCAAGTGCACTTGGTAGTTTGTTGGATGATCAGTGTTTTCTCACCTAGTCTGCTTCCAGGAATCTGCATGATGTTAGTCAGGTGCAAATGCATGTAATAGGACACCAGTAGAAAGTTCTGATGCGTGTCTTAGACAAAATTTTGCATCTTTTTTAGATATGACATTTTCAGAAAATGTGGCAGTTATTCAACACGGAATATTTCTGACAGATTCACAGCATCCCAGATTTTCCATTAACACACAAAGGAAATGCTGGACTGATAAATCTGTAAAAAGACCAGTCCACAGACCACTCATGTGCTTTTCCATCAATTTCTGTCAATTTTCCACCAAACATCCTGACTTGCATCCAATTAAATGTAAGCTCAGTTTTGAACTCATTTAGTAGTTTTGTCATTATTAGACCTCCGTACATTGTGTTTGCAGGAACATCCATGAGAAGAAATGATGAGTCAGCGTTGGTGTGTCTGCAGACACACTCACATTTAGCACATTATTAGGAACACCTGTGCAATTTAATACAACCCATTACAAATTAAACTGCACAAATTTAGTAATTTTACTCTCATCAAATACTTTTTTCCTCTGTGCTCACGATAGTGGTGTTTTTGCACATCTAATGCTATTTTAAGCTCCTTCTTTTTGATTTTTTAAGAGGGCAGTATTTTAAAAATACCCAGCTAGTGATTCTCCCATGTTTCTTTAATATTCAAACTGAATTTTCCAATATTTTTATATTAATAATGAATGAAATGACGACATGCAATGTGACAGAGGCTGCTCACAGTCACGAGATAACTGCAATGCAGCTTTGTGGATCTTTTTAGCCTCTTAGATGGTTTATAGCAAAAAACTGGTGAGCATTTCCCAGGTGAACAGAAACTTAAGAGGGTTTTAGTGTGAATGCATGCTTGTGTAGCGGACGGAGGGAAGGGAAGTTTTTTTTATCGCCTGATGTACTCAGAAAATGAGCCTCATCACTTGGATGAAATGTGTTCCACTCCATTACACAGAATGCACTGAGGTTGTGTTTGCTTTTTAATGCCAAGTTGTGCTTGTAAGGCATAGAAACAATGTATACTACAAAGTTACTTGTACCTTTATATATTTTATAAAAATGTCCAAGATCATGAGACAGGACAAAAGACACACTGTGGAAGAGAGCCAGATTAATATTAACTAATGATTAAATGCAGAGTGGTGTATAAACAGAGTAAAAAGAGGTCACCTGATCCAGCCCTAACTATAAGCTTTATTAAAAAGGAAAGTTTTAAGCCTAATCTTAAAAATAGCGAGGATGTCTGTCTCCCAAATCCAAACTGGGAGCTGGTTCCACAGAAGAGGGACCTGAAAGTTGAAGGCGCTGCCTCCTGTTCTACTTTTGAGTACCCTACACTGTAAACCCGGATAAGTTGAATCTACTTTAAAAAAAAAACCAAGGTAACTCCTTGCCTTAATTTTTTTAAGTAATGAAACAGTTCATTTAACTCAGCCTGTTAAGTAAGCACTACTCCATATCCAATTGAACTGAATTGTATGTTCTAATTGAACAAACTTATCTTTTATAGTTCATGAAAAAATAAAACATTTTTTGATCAGTCAGTTTCCCCTATCCTTTTCATGGTTGTGTGGGGGCTGGAGCCTATCCCAGCTGACAAGGCAGTAAGATGCAGGGTACACCCTGTACAGGTCACCAGGGCTGACACAGACAACCATTCACACCTGTTGGCAATTTAGAGAGACCAATTAACCTAACCCCAGTAACCTGCTGTCTTCAGATTGTGGGAGGAAACCCATACAGACACAGGGAGAACATACAAACTCCACACAGCAAGAGTCCTGGAATAAGGTGGAATTGAACCCAGACTATCAGATAGCAATTCTAGCTATGAGGCAGTAGTGCTAACCAACACACCACTCTGCTGCCCGGTAACACAAATATTTTTTACAGTGTTGAATTGTGTCTGTTTAAATTTGTTAAATAAACGTGCTAAAACTCAGCCCTGCTGAATGCTGGTACATTAACATTTACAAATAACATTTGTCCATGGAACAATAAAAAAACTATACGAGAGAGCGTTGTAAACAAATACCAAACAAAAACACCAAATATCTTCTATTCCAAACAGCGAGAGGCCTGGGACAAGCCGGAATTGAACCCAGACCTTCTAGATGGTATTTTACCTGTGAGGTCGCACTGCTAACCATCATGCCACCATGCAGCTGCGCATTAACCCAGTTTGGTAAAACTGGTATAAACTAGATTTTTAGCAGGTGCAAAACTTGATTATATTAAATTGTTTGAACTCAAACACATGATTACAATAAGATAGACCATCAAAAAGTACAGTCTACTCAGCATTAACAAGTAATGTTCACATTCTAAGTAAAGTGCTATCTTGGGGTACGATGAGGTCTTTAAGATAAGATCGGGCCTGATTATTCAAGACTATTTAATTCAAGACTCTGGACTGAACAAGGAGCCAGTGAGACTTTTGGAAAAATTGTTTCCAACATCTTTTCTTTTTGTGGCTATGAGGCAATAGAGGTTGTAGGTTTGTGCCAGTGTAGTTGCTCTTGGCCTTAAAACTAAAATGTATTAGTCCTGATGCAGTGAACTACAAATTCATCTCATCGCTAAACTGCTTCATGTGTCTTTGATTGGCCATGCTGGACAGAAAAGAGTGCTCTTATAGGGATTTGATGACTGTAATCACTCTAATTACATTGGATCAATGACCCCCAATTATACCCAGTCATTATTTAGCAAGCAGGCCTGCTCTGTTCATCTGAAGAAATGCACCGGTGCCCACCGTCCTCACGGTCAGCCACACGTCAGCCATGAGCTGGACAAATGTATTTATGGATGCAAGGGCTCTGGAGAGATGCCTGTAAATCATCTCACTGACAAAACAAAAGACTGGGTTCCTAATGAGCATTAAAAAAAAGTCAGCAGGAAGAAACAGTAAAACTGTGTTTGTGCAGCTCCACATCTGAGCATTAGTTATTTCTAGCTTGCTTCTCATTGAGCAGAAATGAGTAAATGTCACATGGCGGAGATCAAAGGCAGCAGTGGGATGACACCAACTCCTCATTTGGGGAAGGAAAGTGGGAATATACAGGGATAGAAGTATCGAACCGCCCAGAGTCGATCAATGAACCGCCTGCACATCTGGAGGAAGGCATAGTTGCGTCCCTCTTTATTGATCTCAGAATTAATTAGTGCAGCTTCCACCAGTGCTGCCTGTCTCTCACTTGCCCCCTAAAAGGGAAGAAGATCAAAAATCAAAGTGTTCAGTGCCCCACTCTACCACAAGCTGCACTGCCCCCACCAAACCTCAAACTCCTGCATCAGACTTTGGTCATCCTGCTGACACACTGGGACCTCCATCAAAGCTTAAACTGGAGAAAAATACATTTGGTGGAGGGGAAGTTGACTAATAATAAAGCAGGGAGGGGGTGGGAGGAGGATGAGAATAGCATAGCCGAGGGACATGGTGGTAAATGGGTTTTATACCATGCAGACAGGTCTCTGTTGTATTGCCAATGTGCTGTGTCAGGGGGCCTAAGCAGGAGGTCTAAATTGCTGCAGTAGTCAATAAAAAGAGGTCCATTACACTCATTGGAGAAAGAGTCTTCACAAGGACAGATTGACCTGTTAGGGGGTGTCTTGACAAAACCCCGCTGTTGTGCCTCTTCTGACCCCAAACACCATTCTGTGCTGCATTTTGAATATAACTTACTTATAACTCACTTATAAGTAATCAGCGACATTAGTATGTCGCTGATTGTATCCAGATCCAGATATCTGGATACATTCAAATAACAACATTGTACAGAGAATAAAAAATAATCAAATGTAAGAGTGGAATCAAACCACAGTCAGACCCGAAACACAGTCCAATGCAATAAAAATGGTTTTTGCTAATTTTCTATGTCCTTAGGTTTGATCCCAACATGGTATCATAGCATGGCCAACAAGCTTAGATGGCTGACATGATTTACATTTGGCTTCCCTATGTCTATTGCCTTGTCTTTTCTTTTTCTTAAATAATCTTTTTAATATAGTATAAATTAAACGACTGATAATCAAGACAAAAGTGGTCGGGACTTGACTTTAAGTAAATTATCGCCCCCTGCTGGTAATGCAATTTCAGCGTGTGTGTGTCCATTTCATGCCTAGGACAGGCAAAGCGTGACACCCACCCCAGTAGACTAGTGAGTCTATTACACACTTTGCTGTGACAGTTCAGTGTGGACCCTTTTGCCTGTAAAGAAAGCATGGGTGAGAAGCACAGACGGTGGCTGTAACACACAACTGCAATAAGAGAACCTGGGTTTAGTCACGAATCCCTCTTCCTGCAATAAAGCAGCAGTCTCATTATTATAATTATGACCCTCAGAGGCCAGATGCAGGCACACCTTTATTAATTTTCTGTAGCATATACTGTATATAATGAAAAAAACTAAATGTATTTTTCATGTAGCCTGCATTTTTGCAACATAAAACATGGACAAAGGAACTCAGTTGTTAAACTCAGGGAAGGAGTAGTCTTGCTCAAAGTGGACATATCATGATTTCCTTACTTTCTAAATGCTACAGTGTTGGATGCTCATCTTAAACAAAGACAAAATTAGAGATAATGAGGAAATCAATTATTTATAACTTTGATTACAGTCAAGGTTAAAATTGAAGTAATCCTTTTATGTACAAGGGTTATTTGGAAACACAGCTTCCAGTACTGCTCTAAATGCTCCACATCAGGCATTTTCTTTTTCTTTTATTTTTAGTTCTTGGCTCTGTATGATGTCATTGAGAGCTGATATCAGATATATAAGGTCATCTCAGGCACACAACTCTGGCTGGGACCACAGAAACCCACTCACTGTTCAAACCTTCTGTTTACAAGCAGCAGTCAATCACAAGAAAGCTGCTTTTAAGGGAAAGGAGTTAAAATAGCTTGTTTCAGACGGTGGATGAACAGCAATGCCCAGTATAAGTAAGGATTATTTTGAACTGTTAATCATGCAAATACACTCTAGAATAGGAGTATGAACTTGGAAATCAGCATAATAGTGTCACTTGACATGACTTCTAGTAGTAGACTTGTTTACTTTTTGGACATGTTATCATCAATCTTTCCCTAATCAAAGTCCAACTGTTGCTTAAAACTAAACATATGTGAAACTCAATGCAAACTCTGCCAGTCCACCCAGCTCCTTTCCCTACGACCACAATAGCAACACAAGAGGGAAGACAGAAAAGGACCAACTATTAGGCAATGATTCTGCCTTTAATATTATACAGCAGGATTGTAATTCAGTGTTTTTGCCTTGTTACTGTTCTTATTATGGGACTTCCTCCTGTTCTCTCCGCTTTGCTGCTTTTGGATCTAACACCTAATAGCCACTTTGTGTCACCTGGTGGGTGCATGAACAGCTTGCTGTAGCATTCAGCAAAGCCTTTTCTGCTGCGGGCTAATTACTACTTCTTGAATCTGAAATGTAAATGTTTTTTTTTTTCTTCCAGGCTTTGTGGAAGCATTCGGATTATCCACCTGAGGTAACCTGCCTGTGATGACTTTGCCTCACTGTTTTTAGAATTAGTGCTTAATTACAACTGTTTCTGCTCCTGCTGCAGTTTTCATCTCTCTCTCTCTCTCTCTCTCTCTCTCTCACTCGCTACTCTTTCTCTCTCTATGACCCTCTCGCCTCTTCCTCCATCTGAATGTTGCAGCTTGAATAGGCTTGTTTTGGAGCAGTCATTTTGTAGCTTTTAGTTAATCACTCTCTTCTTAATCTTGGATATACAGTAGCAGTTGCAGCGGTGTAAAGACAAGCAGACTCAGCAGCAGAAAACAGAAGCTTGATATCAAACCTTAGCCATATTTCAGGATGGTCAACAAGATAGATGAGAGTCATCAGGCTTCTTTAATTGAAAAAGAAGTAAATCACATGTTTTTAAACCTCTCTTCAACTATTTTTTGGTTGGGTTTTGGACCACATTGGGCCATTACAGGTATTGACGTGTATCAGCCGGGCCACCAATAAGACCAACAGAATCCTCAGCTAAGCTTTGCAGATAAGCTGTTTTGCTGCTTAGTAAAATTGAATGTCAAAATCAGGACACAGTGTCCAAACCTTTGACTGGTACTGTGTATTTTTTCCAGATAGAATAAAAAACTTAGTTGAACCTTGGATTCAAGCGGAACAATGCGGTTTTCATCCTGGTCATGGAATGCTGGATCAGCTCTTCATCCTCTTGAGGATATTTGAGTGTTCTTGGGAGTTTGCCCATCCAGTCTACATGTACTTTGTGGACTTGGAGAAGGCATTCAAATGCGTCCCTCGGGGTATCCTGTGGGAGGTGCTGCGGGAGTATGGGGTGTTGTTGTGGGCCATTCAGTCCCTGTACAACTGCAGCGAGAGCTTGGTCTGTATAGCCGGCAACAAGTCTAAGCATAGCCAAGTGGTGGAAGGCTTCTGCCTTGGTGGCCTCAGAATCTCATCTCTGCTCTTTGTGGATGATGCGGTCCTGTTGGCTTCATCAGGGGGTGGCCTCCAGGTCGCAGTGGAATGGTTCACAGCCAAGTGTGAAGCGGCTGGCATGAGAATCAGCACCTCTAAATCTGAAGCCATGGTCCACAGCCAGAAAAGGGTGGAGTGCACACTCCTGCTAATAGAGTTGCTGCCCCAGGTGGAGGAGTTCAGGTATCTCGGGGTCTTGTTCATGAGTGACGGGAGAAGGGAATGGGAGACTGACAGACGGATCGGGACTGCGTCTGCAGTGATGCGGACACTGCACCGGTCTGTCATGGTGAAGAGAGAGCTGAGTGTGAAAGCAAAGCAGTTGACTTACCAGTCAACCTACGTCCCTACCCTCAGCTATGGTCAGGAGCTCTGGGTAGTGACCGAAAGAATGAGAGTGCAAATACAAGTGGCAGAAATGAGCTTCCTTCGAAGGGTGGCTGACCTCTCCCTTAGAGATAGGGTAAGATATCTCTAAGGAAGAGGTCCTTACCCTAGTAGAACCGCTGCTCCTCCACATTGAAAGGAGCCAGTTGAGGTGGTTTGAGCATCTGACTAGTATGCCTGCTGGACACCTCTTGGGCGAGGTGTTCTGGGCATGTCCTACTGGGAGGATGCCCCGGGGCAGACCCAGGACACATGGTGGATACTCATCCACCCCAGGGGTCCTGCCACCAAGGAGTTGTTTAACTACCTCAGTGACTTCACCCCCAGTGATGGGCAAGTCGTCCCCTTTATCTCCAGACTCTGTTTCCACTACAGAAGACCTGTGAGTGGGATTAGGGAGGTCCTTGAAGTATTTTTTCCACTAACCAACTATGTCCGCAGTTGCAGTCAGCAGCACCCACCTGCACTGTACACTGTGTGAGACAGTTTGCCAGAATTCCTTTGAGGCAGTCCGAAAGTCTTTTTCCATGGCATCACTGAACTCCTCCCACACTTCAGCCACTGCCTGAGCCATGTTCTGCTTGGCCTGCCAGTAACCATCAGCTGTCTCCAGAATCCCACATACTAACCAAGCCCAATAGGACTTCTTCTTCAGCTTGATGGCTCCCTTCACCTCTGGTGTCCACCATCTGTTTTGGGGATTACTACCACGATAAGCACCAACCACCTTGCAGCCACAGCTTTGTGCAGCAGCCTCAGCAATGGAGGTGCAGAACATGGTTCATTCAGACCCAATGTCCTCAGTCTCCCTCAGAATGTTGTCGAAGGTCTGCCGGAGGTGGGAGTTGCATCGTCCAGCATCCTCCCCCAACACATGGGCCAACTCACCACCAGGTGGTGATCAGTTGACAGCTCAGCTCCTCCTCTTCGCCAGAGTGTCCAGAACATACACAGGGTTCCCACTTGCCTGTGAAATCTACCTTTCTTAAAAGTAAATTTTATTAAAATTTTTTACTTCAAAAACTTTTTTCCTGTTTTTTTGAAGTCAGCTTAAATTACTTAAGAAATGACTTCAAGAAAAGTATGTCTCTTGCTTGATAAATTCAAGAAAAGCTAAAAGTTGTAATATTAAAGCCAACTTCTCATTCATTGGTGGGCTGTAAGCCAGCCATATCCTCTTGCTTTTGGTGTTAGTGGTCCTCATTTAGCTTTCATGTACTCGTATAGCTAAGGCACCCACCCATTGGAGAAGCAGCAGATGTGTGCAGATTATGACAGACAAACTGACAATAGTGAGGGCAGCCCTCTATCCTTCGCTTTATTTCGTTTTCATATGGTGTGCAGGGTTGTTGCAGGTCCCAGCTGACACAGGGACTCCGGTAACAAAAAGAGTGTCTGTAAAGCAATTGTAGAGTGGAAGTAAGAAGCACACCAACACTCATGTCTTTCTCCAGACCGCGTATATTAATAATTTTGTTTCAACTCATTTACAATACATTTCAATGCTTTAAATGTCCAGTACAAACCATCTAGATAGATAAAAATCAAAATGGAGTGGCATCCTGCTCTCATTCATTTCTTATTACACAGAACTAGATGCAATTACAACTTTTCCACCTCCAGGTGACTCTTAGGAATGCTGGTAAACAATGTATATATACTGTAGTTTCAATGTACTATAGGTTCCTATTTCAATAGTGCAAAACTCAGTGCATCACCTGTGCTTTCGCCTAAGCATGTTAAGCTCATTTATAATTGGACTTAGCTCTTTGAAATTTTACTTAACTATAAACTCTCTTGGTTGTAACATACTTCCCTAATACATAAAGTTAACACTGACAGTCTGGCATTAACACAACAACACTAATAATCTGGAACTATGCATCATTCTATGCTTATAAAACTCATCAAGCCACATCAGGAGTTATACAAAGGAGATTGGGAGACATGTACATATGAATGAGGTGATCAATATGATAATGTCGACCCCTTTAACCACATTTTAAGCGTGAATTCAATGTCGAGAGGAAAATGCTCATTATCGCGAGAAAGACGATCATTAACGCGAGACTAGCAAAGCGAGCGGCGCGGCTCAGCTCTACCGCCGTTACCGATCGCGGCTCAGCTCTACCGCCGTTACCGATCGCGGCTCAGCGATCCTCAATAAAACAGTCATCGCAGGTCACGGCGATCATCCTACGCAGTGACTAAGCAATCCGAGCATGATGAACAGCTTAAGGCTTTAACTCACAGTTGTTCAACTGGATACCGACCTGTAAAGCAATTGTAGAGTGGAAGTAAGAAGCACACCAACACTCATGTCTTTCTCCAGACCGCGTATAAGCGTGAGCAGGAAGTTGCACCAGCTTATGCAGCCGGGACTGAGAGGTGCGCATAGGTTCCGCTCCTCCACAATATCATTTAAACAGGACTACTTATACAAAGTAAACGATTATAAGCTCAATACTCATGTAGGCTATAAGGTAACACTTATAAAGTGGCATTTAAAATTGCAACCTTTAAACACTATTGTGGTTACATCATTTAGATGGGCCACACGCTCCCCAACAACAAAAGTGACTCCTGGAACTTGACTTTAATAACTCAAAAACCTCTTATAACCCTTAAGAGTCTCTTATCATAAGAAACATCTCAGCAATGTCTTTTCAAGTGTCTTTTTGTCGCTTTCTTTTTTTTCCTAAAGTTCAAGCGCAGGAAATGGGGTATGCGCCTGGTAGGTATGATGTTACGGGTGCAGAGTAGAAGGGTTGGGGGTAAGAAGAACAATAATATAGAAAAGGATACTGTGCACGCTGAACGCCGACTGCGTTCACCATCGGGCAAGGCTGGTATGTGGGGCGACCCAGTGACGGGTACGTGAAGACCATGTTTGGACGCCTCCGTCTGGTGGACTGCCTCAGATGGTGTGACGACCCCGGTTGGACCTCACGCTGTAGTTCAGGACTAGATGCTGGCTCGGGATCGAGTACTAGTCGCGAAGCAGGATCTGCGATATCCTCCTCTTGATGAAGGGGTCGGCTTTCCTCCAAACTGTCATCCTGTTCACTGTCAGAGTTCTCCGCTTCTATAGCAATATCTCTTATTTGTTCTGGTTGACGACAAGGTCCCTCCGATCGACGTGTCTGACTTGGGGTGGGCCTGTTTTGTGATTCACTCCAACCTTGTTGTTCCGGATGCTGACTCCCGATTTGTGCATGTCTGGGCACGCGAAACCAATAGAGAGGCGCATCATCTTCAGAGTCACTTGCCTCGGGACTTAATATCTGTGTGGGAGTTTTTGATCTTTCTGCCGGGTTCCTGTTTCTCTTTTGTCTTCGTGAGGCTTCGTGAGGGTCTTGGGCTATCTCTACTGGTAGGTCAGTCACTTGTAATAGCAGGTTTCTATGCAGAGTACGAATGGGACGATTTCCGGTTTCTGGGCTTACTTTGTAGACCGGGTTCTCTCCAACTTGCTCTCTCACAATGTAGACCATCTGCTCCCAATAGGGCCTTAGTTTGCCAGGTCCTCCTCTTTCACTGAGATTACGTACCAGTACTCTGTCTCCAGGCTGCAAGGTTACTCCTTTACATTTCTTGTCATAGTTTGTTTTTCCCCTGAAACTTGACTGTTGACTGTTTGCGCATGCTATTCTGTAGGCTTCTGTCATTTTCCCTGCCCACTTCTTGGCATATCCCTGTGCCGTCTCATCTCCATCTTCTGCCATAAGGCCAAAAAGGAGATCCACTGGGAGGCGGGGGTGTCTGCCATACAACAGGTAATATGGGGAAAAGCCTGTGGCCTCGTGCCTTGTGCAATTATAGGCGTGGATGATATGGGGGAGGTGGTCTTTCCAGTTATGCTTTTCTTTCTCCCCTAGTGTGCGGAGCATCTGTAACAATGTCCGGTTTAGTCTTTCTGTAGGGTTGCATTGTGGGTGGTAGGGAGACGTCCGGGAGTGACCTACACCTGCCAGCTGTCTGAGAGCTTTGAAAAGTTCATTTTCGAATTCCCTGCCTTGATCGTGGTGGAGTTTGGTGGGATATCCAAATTTGGGAATGAAGTCGTTGAAGAGCCGATCTGCTGCTGTTTTAGCTGCTTTGTTCTTGGTGGGGTAGGCTTGTGCGAACCGGGTGAAGTGGTCAACCACCACTAAAATGTACTCAAACCCACCTTTGGAAGCTTCTAAGTGTAGGAAATCTATGCACACAAGCTCCAGGGGTGAATTGGATGTTATGCTACCCATTGGGGCCCTCTCATGTGTTGCTGGCTTTTTCTGTTTAATGCATGGACACTTTCTGGTGACGTACTCTTCTACCTCTTTCTTCATAAAAGGCCAATAAAACCGCTCTCTGGCTAGACCGAGGACTTTTTCCACTCCAACATGGCCCATGTTATTATGAAGGTGGGTCAGAGCTGTCTGCCGATAAGTAGCTGGTAGGACAAGTTGTTTGCGTGTTGTTGTCTTCCTGTACAGGAGGCCATTATCTATGTGCAATCTGCTCCACTCTCTCAAAAGTCTCTTAGTGTTTGTATCAAGTTTACCTTTGTTGTCCTCATTTGGTGTAATATTGTCTTCCTTCATCTTCAGGACTTTTCCAATGACAGGATCTTGGCGCTGTCCCTGAACCAATTCATCATGGCTGATTGTGTGAAGGGACCCTCTGAGAGGCTGGTTAGATGAGGCTAGGTTGAGGGCTGCTACCCAAGGCACATCCCCCTGCTTAGCTCTCCTGCTCCCTTCCCATACTGCTCCAACCGCTTCCTCTGGAAGCTCCTCAGAACACTGCTCCATGAAGGTATTGATGTCAAGGGGGCAGCGAGAAAGCACATCCGCATCAGTGTTGGCTTTCCCTGATCGATACTTTATGTCGAAGTGGTAATCTGCTAACTGCCCCACCCAACGGTGTCCCACCGCATTTAGTTTTGCTGTGCTTAGGACATACGTTAGGGGATTATTGTCCGTGAAAATGGTGAAATGAGGGGCATAGAAAAGATAGTCCTTAAACTTGTCACAAACTGCCCACTTGAGGGCTAAAAACTCGAGTTTGCCGCTGTGCAAGTGGTAGTTTTGTTCGGCGGGCGTCAATGTGCGGGACCCGTACCCAATTACTCTCATCTTGTCATCCTGCTTTTGATAAAGGACTGCTCCCAGGCCTTTTTGAGATGCATCCGTGTGGAGTATGAAGGGACGGGTGAAGTCCGGGTATGCTAACACTGGTGGTTGGGTCAGCATGTCGATCAGCTGCTCAAGTATCTTTTGGTGTTCTTCGTTCCATTGTACTGGAGCTCGAGATGATTGTTGAGGGTACTTCACTCTGCCTCTGGTTGGTTTAGTCTGAGCTATGTCAGATTGGATTTGGAGTAGGTCGTACAGGGGCTTGGCAATGCGTGAAAAGTCCTGTACATATGCCCGATAGTAGCTCAGGAACCCCAAAAGCTGTCGCACACCCCCAACTGTTTGTGGTCTTTTGTGTTTGAGCGCCTGCACTGCCTCAATGTCTTTGGGATCCACCTTTACGCCATCTGCAGACACCAAGCGCCCAACATATCGGACCTCACTGCGGAACAACTCGCACTTCTCAGGCTTTAGTTTTACTCCATGATGCTGTAAAGCCTGCAACACTTTGCGCAGCACTTGGACATGTTCATCAAATGACTTGGAGAAGCATAACACATCGTCCAGGTAGGGGATGCAGCATTCATCCCTGAGTGTGTCGAGCATCTCCTCCATGCTCCGTTGGAAAGCTGCTGGTGCATTTGACAGCCCGAAGGGTATTCGTACCCATTCGTAAAGGCCCCATGGTGTGGTGAAGGCGGTCAGGTACCTGGACCCTTCTGCTATGAAACCCTGATGGTAGGCTTTACCCTGATCCAGGATTGAGAACCAGCTGTAGCCCCCAAGTGAGTCCGTGAGATCCTGGATTCGAGGGAGCGGATGACGATCTGGCACTGTTTTGTTGTTAAGAAGGCGATAGTCAATACACAACCGTAGAGTTCCATCCTTCTTTCTCACACAGATCACAGGGGCTGCGTAAGGTGACTGTGACTTTACAATCCATCCTTTGATTAGCAGTTCTTGGATATACTCCTTGACTTCGCGGTAAAGGGGCTTCGGGATGGAAGCATAGGCCCTTTGGACTGGCGTGTCGTCTTTGAGTCGGATGTCCATTTGCAATGACGGGATACGGCCTATGTCGCTGCTGTCACGGGAAAACGCCTCACACTCTTCCCTCAGCACCTTCTCCACTGCCTGTTGTTGGTCTGGACTCAGGTGACTAAGACTGACTGGTGGTAACCAGGACTCAGCAGGGGAGACCTTAGGAGAGGTAGATTGGGCCGCCTCCACGGATGTTACTGTGGCTGGCATGGTTTGGGGCAACTCTACAGGGTCTTGTTCTATTACTTTAGCGACATGCTGGATCGTGCCTAGTGTGGTTCTTTTTGGTAAAATTACTTCATGCTTTGAGTGGTTGGAGATGGGGATCTTAACAAGGGGTTTTTGGTTGTTATTAATCTCTAGGAGTCCTTCTCCAACACTCAAATGTCTTAAAGCGACATTCTCTTCTGCAGGTTCATAAAGCACAAGGGGGTCAGCGGTGTCAAAGTTCTGGGGCACCCTACACCAAACCTGCACTGCTTTACCTGCTGGAATGGTTACATTGTCCTTACCAACTCTTACTGTGACTGGGTCACAGTCACCATTTTGTGGCACTTGAATAAAACTAACCATGGCCACAACTTGTTCTTCATCCAACCCAAAAGCTCGGCGTAGGAGACTCAGTAAAATGGTATTAGCATCTTCATCTGATTCCTGTTGTTGGATGATTGCCCCTAAAACATTAGCTCCTACTAGTGGCTGGGGGAGGGTCAGACTACTTACTAGGAAGGGGGCCTGCACGGTTAGATTTGGATCCTCGTGACCAGAAAGAGTGACTGTGAGTTCAACCCACCCCTCATAAGGAACGGCTTGGCCATTGACTGCATACACTTCTAGTCCATCATCTAGAAGCTCTTGTAGTGGTCTAACTGGATAGCTGGGAATGTGTGTCTTCGCCCACTGTCTGTCTACTATGCTCACTTGGGAACCCGAGTCAAATAACGCCGAAACTGGATAACCATTAATCAAACATTTCAGGAGACTCTTCTTCCCGACCAAGGGAACTTTACAGCCCGCAGTAGTTCGATAGGGGGGTGCATAGGATTTGTTCCTCTTGCGTTTGGTTTGCTCTCCAGTCCATTTACGGGGTTGCTTGGCAGACATTACTGGCTGGGACTGGGGTCTGGTACCGGTCTCTGACTGTCCCTCAACAGAGACCGATTCCAGTTTCCCTGAAACTTGGTGCGCTTTAAGCATCCAACTGCTCTATGGCCTAGTTCTCCACACACAAAGCAGTGACTACAGTCCTGCAACTTCTGTTCAGTGCACTTTGGACAAAGGGCTCCCCTCTTAGTGGAAGCTGTAGGCCGATTGGTTGAACGCTGATGGTGGCTACTGGGTTGTGGTGGAGGAGAATATGGATGGGTATGAGGAGAGCCTTGGACGGGCGCTGATGGGGAAAAGTGGTGGGGGTTCACAGCTTTCAGTTCCATTAGACTGGCTACCATGTTGGTCAGAGTCTCTACTTGGGCAGTGAGTTGTTTGATTGTCTGAGAGGTTTGGTGTTCCTTGGTTTCCTTTTCCTCAGTTTCAGCTGCTACACTTTGAGCATGTATTGTCTTTTGACGGGGTGTTTGGCCTAATCTCCGCTGGCGTTCATTCTCATCACTTATTATTTTAGTGACTTCGCTAAGGATCTCTTCATCTGTGACATTTCTATTCAGGGTGAGGGGTCTCAGTCTCTGTCTCATGTCAGCATACTTAACCCCCAGGCCTTGGTAGATTGTGTGCAGGAACACTTCCTGAATGGTTTTCGGGTCATAGGAAATGTCTACGCTGCCCTGCCTTGACTGGAAGGTTAGCTTTTGTTTGAGCCCAATCATCCGATACAAAAACTGCTGGGGTGATTCTTGTTCACTTTGCCTAGCACACATTAACTCCTGAAACATCTCAGTTGTTGCCTTTTCTCCCAGGTGGGACCTGAGGAAGCCTTGGAGTTCAGGGAGGGACAGTTCATCTTTGAGCATAAGCATGTCCCTGAAGGTGCCAGGTTTGACTATTCTAAGTACTCCCCTCACAATTTCTGTTTCGGTAACCCCTTCTTTTAGTCCCTCATTGATTTGCTTTGTGAGACTGTTATAGCTGATTTCCGAACTATTGTCTCCTATTTGTCCTCCAAATACTTTGAATTCTCTACGTGGGAGGTAGGAAAGGTCTCTTATGATGACTGGTCTCTCTGGGCTGAGGTGTGAGCGACTGAGGGAGTCAGAGTGGCTTTGATCACCGGCCATTACAGCTGGTCGGGGAACCGCTGCTTCGTACTGCTTCAATCTCTCCCCCAGATCCTCATACACTTTCCTCAGGTCCTCTATCGACTGTGTCTCTGTACTTGCGTTTGTACGGAGGTCTGTTTGATTTTCAGGGGAGGCTGGTGTTTCTGGTGGCAAATCTGATGGATGAGGGCTAGGCATGTTTGGCGGTGCAGCTCCAGAGGGATTATCTACTGTTCTGACTTGAATGGCTTGGCTGATTAAGTCATTTAATGACAGCAGATGGCTCATGTCTTCGTCCTCAAGTCCTAGGAGAGTCTCTGACTGGATGTAGGAGGTGAGATAGTTCATGCAGCCCTCAATATCATCCTGGTTGAAAGGTGCTGTGTCTTGAATGTCTGCAGCTATGTTCCTTGCTAGCTCAAAAAGTTTAGTGTCTGAGAGCAGGAACAAGCGCCTCCTAATGCTCCATGTCAGTTCCTTCCGTGCAGTTGACATGTGTGTTTTCTCTGGTTTAGCTCTGTGGCAAATAGAGTGTGTTGTCTTTCCGTTGCAGCCGTGCAGCTCCCTGATGAGGCAAAGATCCTTCTCACCTTGATCTTCCTCCGTGGACACTCACTGGCTTGCGTGGCCGTAGCAACACCTAGGTCGTGGTTATCTTGTGGTTCTGTTATCACTGGATCCCCCCTAAGACTCAAAGGGAGGGATCCCGGACGAGCCCCCACAGTTTGTTGCAGGTCCCAGCTGACACAGGGACTCCGGTAACAAAAAGAGTGTCTGTAAAGCAATTGTAGAGTGGAAGTAAGAAGCACACCAACACTCATGTCTTTCTCCAGACCGCGTATATTAATAATTTTGTTTCAACTCATTTACAATACATTTCAATGCTTTAAATGTCCAGTACAAACCATCTAGATAGATAAAAATCAAAATGGAGTGGCATCCTGCTCTCATTCATTTCTTATTACACAGAACTAGATGCAATTACAACTTTTCCACCTCCAGGTGACTCTTAGGAATGCTGGTAAACAATGTATATACTGTAGTTTCAATGTACTATAGGTTCCTATTTCAATAGTGCAAAACTCAGTGCATCACCTGTGCTTTCGCCTAAGCATGTTAAGCTCATTTATAATTGGACTTAGCTCTTTGAAATTTTACTTAACTATAAACTCTCTTGGTTGTAACATACTTCCCTAATACATAAAGTTAACACTGACAGTCTGGCATTAACACAACAACACTAATAATCTGGAACTATGCATCATTCTATGCTTATAAAACTCATCAAGCCACATCAGGAGTTATACAAAGGAGATTGGGAGACATGTACATATGAATGAGGTGATCAATATGATAATGTCGACCCCTTTAACCACATTTTAAGCGTGAATTCAATGTCGAGAGGAAAATGCTCATTATCGCGAGAAAGACGATCATTAACGCGAGACTAGCAAAGCGAGCGGCGCGGCTCAGCTCTACCGCCGTTACCGATCGCGGCTCAGCTCTACCGCCGTTACCGATCGCGGCTCAGCGATCCTCAATAAAACAGTCATCGCAGGTCACGGCGATCATCCTACGCAGTGACTAAGCAATCCGAGCATGATGAACAGCTTAAGGCTTTAACTCACAGTTGTTCAACTGGATACCGACCTGTAAAGCAATTGTAGAGTGGAAGTAAGAAGCACACCAACACTCATGTCTTTCTCCAGACCGCGTATAAGCGTGAGCAGGAAGTTGCACCAGCTTATGCAGCCGGGACTGAGAGGTGCGCATAGGTTCCGCTCCTCCACAATATCATTTAAACAGGACTACTTATACAAAGTAAACGATTATAAGCTCAATACTCATGTAGGCTATAAGGTAACACTTATAAAGTGGCATTTAAAATTGCAACCTTTAAACACTATTGTGGTTACATCATTTAGATGGGCCACACAGGGTCAAGGTAAAATCAATATAATTTCAATTCAGTTGCTAATTCAATTATTTTGTCTAATTTTTTAAAAGTGTTTATCATCATTTAGGAAGTTTGAATTCCCAAGATAAATCAGCTTGATTTTCTTCTCTCTTCTGTCGTTCCAAATTTTCCAGCTGGTTCGTAAGCATGTACTGAACAGTCCTGTAGATCTACATCTAGAATGACAAAGAGTGCATGCCCGCCGATCGCTAAAGACATACCCAGTACATACACAGTAAAATGCAACTTGTCAGACATCTAATCCAGTCATCAAACTTGGACAAATATGAAAAAACAAAGTCCAAGTTGATGATTTCTGAACAGTCAGTGCGATCTTAAATAGGCATTTTAACTTCTCCACACACATTCATAGTTTCTTATCTTTTCCATCCATTTGAAGGAATTTGTTGAGGCTTAGTTGCCTCGACTGGCCTCTTTGTCTCACACAAGCAGCCATGTTTATCATGTTCCAGCTGGTCTTGACAACTACCTCAATCCTAGCGGTAATGGGCTCAATGCATCTTGCACCATGTTTGTGCACACCAGCATTGGTGACCAAGGGACCCCTGAGGAGAGGTTACTGAAACTTGGTGAGAATGGGGTTGACCCATGTTTTGCAGATCATGTCAAAACTGCGACAGTGTCCCCTTTCCTATGCTTCATGTTTTTTCATAGTGTTTTTTTTTTAACATTTTTAACATCAAAGTAAGTACTCTACATTTCAGTCCTATTTAAAAAAAAACATGAACATAAACTGGGGGGGAACCCTGATCATATGGCTGCAGATCTGATGATATAAATCAATCATCGACCTGCAACCTAGGGTGTCCTGGTGCCATGTGCGTTCATGGGCATCCTTATGTTCAAACATGGCGTTTGTTGTGGACAAGCTGTGATTAGCAGAGAAGGCCAATAACAGAACACCACTCAGATTCAGATCAGCCAGGTCGTTCCTCCTAATCACGCCCCTCCAGGTTTCACGTGAGTGTTGAAGTTTCCCAGTAGGATGACTGAGTCATCGGATGGAGCATCCTCAAGCACCTCACCCAGCAACTCCAAGAAGGCTGGGTACTCAGTGCATAAGCGTAAACCAGGCCCAAAGAATTAGGGAAGTGACCCTCTTGTCCACTGGTGATAATTCCAATGTACAGGGCAGTGAGCCAAGGGGATACAAGCCCTTCTTTTGTGTCACTGTCAAAACAAATTTCCCTTCTAACCAAGTTATGGATCCCGGAGGGTGAGCCTCAAGCTTTTCATGCTATTTCCATCAGAATCACAGTGAGAACAAATTTCCTCTACAGGTAATGTGTTTTATAGAAATTGCTTCACATATTCAGATTAATAGAGGATCAATCAGTCAAGATCAGTAAAGCTGATGTTTACTTCCTTGGACTAACTGTTCCATTATGTTGTGTCAGTACTAAAGGTCTTTGCTGGCATGTTATTTGCTGTGTATTCATGATCCCCAGAGGTGAAAATCTGTGAACCTTTAAATTTTGTTTTCAGAGTTATAATCAGAACAAAATGTGTCCTTTATCAACACGTTCACATAACCTCATCTGAAACATTACAACACTGTGTGATTGATAAAGGGCTTTAAAATGTTTTATCTTATTTTTTTTTTGTGCCCAAGTGAATAAGTGCATTTTAAATTGCCACTGTTGTCATCACTGTGTGTCCTTTAAATGGGGCAGGGCTCGACACCCTGAGAACCAAGAAAACAGTGAGGAAGCTTGGAGGTGTTGGTCTGCTGTAATGGCTTGTTAACAAGCCATCAGTGTCTTACAATGGTATAAACCCACAATCCTTTGCTAAACCTAACCAAGAGCTATTTTTTAAACCTCAGCAAGCATTGACTGAAAATGAAAATAATACAATAAAAATGTGTAAAGGAAGCATAATTGTTAGTTACTGTCAGTTTCTTACCATGCCTTCTGTGTTTTGGTTTTCTGTGTTACCGGCCTTTTCTCTTACATCCAGTTTTATTTTGAATTGCCTACCTCATTTGCTTCCTTTATTTACCCTCGTGTGTGATCGTCTGCCCTGCCTTCAGTAGTTTCACCCCTTGTTTGAGTGTTTTCACCAATGTTGAATCAGCCTCGTGCATGTATCTTCTTGCTTCTCAGTTATCACTTTGTCTGCACTCCTGTTGTTCTCTGTTCCCCCTTTTTTGGATTCTTCTTTTGTTTTTCCAGGTTTTTTTTATGCATCTCTGGTGTCATTAAAGGCTCAGTGTCTTGTATTGGGGGCTTTTCTCACGTGAACTCTGCGTTGTTGCTCTTGTGTGTGTGTGTGTGTGTGTGTGTGTGTGTGTGTGTGTGTGTGTGTGTGTGTGTGTGTGTGTGTGTGTGTGTGTGCTCCTCCCCCTGCACACAGAGTGGAGCAGGCAGCAGTTACTGTAATTAAAACACTGGGAACAGAACAGCTTGTAGCTTAAACATGAGAACCACTTGTCTAAACGGCCTCGGCCTCAGCGCTGAACTTACTTGGGTCAACAGCGATGCACCTGCCAACTCTGAAGCAGACCAGGTTGTTGGTGAGATGGCTGAATAACAGATGGATGCAAAGAGTTTTTTGAAATGATTAGGAAGATACTTGAACAAACTTTGGGTGAATAACCCTTCAGTCAGTGTCCAACTGATGATTACGAAAGCAAAAACCTGTGTGACTTATTCATAGATGTCTCTATGGAAGCAGTTGATAATACCTTTCCACTTTCTACCCAAGAAAATATTAAAGGACTTCAAGAAAAGATACTGAAATAACTCATGACTGTTTACAGCAGCAACGTCTCAGCTGGCTGGTTGTTAAGTAACAGCAGAAACTTCAAATAAACAGCTGTTTGGTCACAAGGAGATATTTTCCAGGAAGATGCACAATGAGTCACCTTGTCACCCACTGTGAGCTATTCATAGCTTTATTTTCAGTTTCCATGTCGACTTGATGACTTACATATAGTTTAAACATAAAGCAAGAAAAGTGCATCGCAGTGAAGCGAGAGTGAGAACAGAGCTCAAAGTTATTCCATCAATACGGAATGCGTGGAATTAATTTTACTATGTACGATCAAGTCCAAGGAGAAGAGAAAGTCAGTTACAAGATCACAGAGACTCAGTAAAAACGACAGGAGAAAACATGACTTGGTAACACGCGAGGTCATGTGTTACCATGACAGAACATTCTCCAGTTATTCTTCAGCAACAGTCACACAGCCTGGAAAAAGAACAGACCAAAGAAACAATTAGAAAAAAAAAAAAAAACCTCATGAGAATGCAGTGCACCTGTCCATGTCCGTGCATCTGCATATAAACAAGCTGCTGGTTTAAACTGGTCATGAGGTTTTGAATTGGTGTTCTTTCAACAACTAGAGATGGCAGCGAGGAGAAAAATCCTCTTTCAGGAGAGCAAAATCCGGCTTTGAAAAATGCTCTGGCTCGCCAGCGTGGTCAGGGAGCTGGCGGAAGAACGGATGTGTGAGAGTGGGGAGCGGTTTCTACACAATCTGACAGTCTGTTTCTCAGCGCGGTGCATTAAGTCGTGTTAAATATTTAGCTGCACTGCCTTCAAACAGCCAAAGTGGATGTTTAGAGTCCTCGGTGGATTTCCGACCTCTCCTGGCCTGCTTCCTAGTTTCCGAGCGTTTCCTCCTAATAAATAAGCCGAGCTCTGTCAGAGCGTCTGTTACGTTTACTGGGATTAATTAGCAGCACAGAAATGTACAGCATAAGGATGGTAGAACAGTAATAAATACACGGTCCTAATTAAACATTTGAGAGAGACTAATGATGCAGAGGCCTCCATTTTTGACTTCACAGCATTCTCCCCACATTTTTGAAAAGTCAACAAGCAAGAAGACATACACTAATTATTTCCAACTCAAATTATTACTATTAAGAGAGCAAATAGAGTTGGCAAAACAATCTAAATATACTCCTGCTTCACTGTGTAACGTGAAATAACAGTTTATGCTATATGTGTGAGCTTTGAGTCTGATCGCTTTGTGATCGCTTTGTGATCATTTGCTTGGATTTCCAGCAAGAAATGTTGGCCATCAAATACACAAACAGCATGTATTTCTGTTAAACCAAATCGATGTGGATTCTCTCTGAAAGCAGATCCAAAGTAGACTCAGACCTGCTGATTGTAAGCGTGTGGGAGTCTCTTCCGACTCTTTGACTTGTAATATCTGGTGAGTTCTCAGGCTCTTAGATCCAATATCTACACTACTGAAACGTGTAGGAGGAAAGCTAGGTTGTCTTCTCATCTAGACGTGAGGGCTGGTGAAATTAGACTCACTCTAAAAATAAATAAGGACTTAAATTATGTTAGACAAAGTTCATTTTGGCAGCGCTTCAAAACCACAACTGAGTGGGGCGATAGTTTTAATACGATCCACTGCGATTCTGCTGTCTGCTTAATTTTAGTCTTTCTGATTCTTTACAAACAGGTCAGCAGAACACATTACACACATCACCGCTACATTCAGACTTTGCTGAGTTTCTTTTGTGGAATTAGATTAACAGAGAAACATCCTGTGGTCTTCAAGGAGGTTTGTATTTTCTTCCATATTTACCATGAAAATTGTCAGTTTATAGTTAAACCACATGGTTCTAATCAGGGTTGGTCCAATTACATGGCAATGCTTACAATTAATAATGTAATTTGTTGGATTATATTTTTAAAAATTAATTATCTGAAAACTTCACAGTGAAAAACACTGAAAATGTTGCACTTTATACTAAAAAATGATCACGGTTCCACAAATATTCCTTTCAAAAAACTCAAAAATATTAACATTAACTGCAGTCTAGTTTTTTTTTTTAATTATTATTCATTTTGTAAACATCAGCTCTGGTTATACCTGTTTCTGTGCTTGCGTCTTCTCAGACTGGAACAAGCCATCCAAGAGCATCTTGATGCCGTCACTATCAGCAATCAGTCCCATCCTCTGGCTGCTGAAGTTAAGGGGACAAAATGAGATCCAGCAGTCCTCTTCTCTTGGTGCTTGTTTAAGGAACATCGTACCACAAACACTTCCATCCAGACCATTGTGTACAACATAGGCAAAGTTAAGGAAAGTCCTCATTTTGCTAAAATTAGGGGAAAGTCACTTTATTAGTGGTTGAAGTTTCTCTATCATGAAGTGTTCTGTCCATCAGGCTGAATTAGCTGCGTCCATTTAGGCATTTACGATTAGCTCATCGTTACTTCCCAGAGAAAAATCTTAAATGTGGTCAGGCTGGATGTGGCTGTGTGATTGGCATCTTCTCTGGGTTTAGGAAACATCTAAACAACGCGCACAATGAATATATCGACTAGCAGGTTGACACTGCTGGTAATTTGGAGCTTGAAGTGGCAGCCAAACCAGTTAGCATTAGAGGAGAAGTGGTGGCAACTAATGCTGAAGAGACAGCAACATCTGAAATGCTGAGAAAGTCAAATGAGGGTCTGAGGACATGCGTGACTGAGATCCATAATTAGGGTAAAGATGCAGCTTTACAATGTTTCTCCTTACAGGAAAATGCAAGTGAAATCAAAATACAGCAATCCTGCCAAATTTTGGAAAACTCATTTGCACCCTTAAATTGTTTTTGACTACGGCTGCAATCAGCAGAGACACAGTCCAAATAGGGTGAAGTTGTGTTATGGAAGTAATGATTTATGGTTGAATGCGAGGCAGTCTTGGTGCTTATTGCACAATATGCACTTGTTATTTGGTGATGTATTACAGCTGGATGATAACTGCTAGCATCTTCTCCTTTCCCTCTTCAGCGTGTCACCAATCCTGTCAGAAGTTATAACCATTTACATTAAACATTTAATCGCTGATCATCAGCAGCTCTTCAAGCAGTCACTCCCTGCACTCACTAAAGCATCACTTCATGATACATCATCAGGAATACTGGCCTGATTCTTCACATGTGGTACATGGGTTATGAAGCTAACCATAATTTCTTTTTTAAAAAAACTATTAAAAAAACTTTAAAAATATAACAAAGACACTGGCTATAAAGCACCAAAATTGTATGGCCATATACTGGGAGACAGATTAGGTCCAGAAAAGATGGTGACCTTTGGTGAAGAAGAGCCACTGATTGCTTTAAAACTTGGAGCTGTGTTGTCCATCGGTGTGCAGAGTATCATTCATGATCTGAGCAATTGAGATGCCTGTGTTTTGTAAAATCAACCCTATTGCTGTGAAAGATGAGATTGCATTGCTGTGTGGAAAACAGATGGAAGCCAGTTTTTTTTTTTGTTTATTTGTTTTTTTTAATCACATTTACTGTGCATTGATGGTCAGGTTGCACCCAGGCAGGGTTCTGAAGGTACTGAGCATGAATGAGTTGTGTTACTTCAAACCTTTCAATGTTCAAATGAATTATGGCACAACAGATTTCTCCCTGGATGTTGCACCGTGTTGTCATTTTATGCCAACATAAAGTCTGGTTTAAGCATCTCTATATGAACTATTATGATGTTTCGAGCCTGTTATACTAAAAAGGAAAGGTGCAGAAATACAGCTGAGCTCAGCCGTAAAGGATAAAGGACACGCCCACTGTGAACTATCACTGAACAGAGGTGGTGACACAGCTGACACCAGCTGTCAGCCACCTACAGTGCAGTCTAAAGATCCTCATCACAGGCACTTCAACCCCTACTCACACCTTACTTCAGGTGACCTCAATAGGTCACTTGATAGAGTGGGGCGAGCTCTCACAGTTCTTCAGTTTTAGAACTGAGGAAGCCTCTTGGAGGAGAGGAGAAACGTCTTCACAAACGTAAAGAAGCCAGTCGTCTTTTTTCAGGCTCCAGAGGCTACTTTTACTGAGGTAAAAGCTCTGCTTCTTCCCGTGTCACATGTAACAACCACTAATGTAATCAGCATACCCTCATTTTGAAAAATTACAGTAATTCACTTTGAAACATGCTAGAAAATCTCTGGGCTTTTGCACTTAACAGGGTCGTTCTATATAAAATCAATAAACACTGAACTGTGATGATTTTTACATATTTAAAACCTGTTAAAAACGGCAACAAAATTATCTTCACACCAACTCCGAGTGTCACAGTTTTTATAGCCATCTTTGAGCATTCGTATCATGGGATATATCATAGTGTCAGTAGTAAAACTTTACTGTCTATGATGTAAAGAAAGGGGGGGGGTCAGGTGAGAGGAAGTGTGTGATTTTTCATGGATCAGCCCAGTGGTGGACCAATCCTCCCTGAACGCTTCAAATCTAAATAAATACACAACAACGGGAAGGCAGAAGCATTTCTGACATCTTTTTAATGCTTGTGTGTTGATATACAAGCCACAGTCAAACAAACAGTCTCGCGCAGCCTTGCTGTGTATCATAGGTTGTGCTTTCATGGCTGTGTGTGGGCTCGTTGCTCCTCCGGTAGCCTTATTTATGGCAGACAAGTGGGAGGCTTCATACCTCCTAATACCTCTGTCTTCACTGATGAGAGAAAAGATTAAAAGCTTTCATCTCATTCACGTTTTTATCAAACAGTCATAAGAACATGACTTATCCAGATCTCATTAACATGACAACAATCTTCCTTATAATATACGTATATCCCCAGCGCACTGGTGGGCATTGCATTTCCACGTCACAGTGCACTAATGTGGATTGAACTCTTGGCTGCTTCTCTTGTTTTTACATCGAAAAAGACAAAAAGGCAAAGATTAGCCCGAGGCAATATGGGATTATGTGGCTTATATTAATATACACACATTCATAACTGTCTGGGTTTTTCCTCTCCTCCTCCTGCACCTAAATCCCCTCACAGAGAGAGTGAGACACCACAGAGGAAAAGGAGAGGAGCGAAGAAAGAGAAAGAAGAAAAAAACTGAAGCGGAAGCAAGGATAGGATGAAATACGGAAACGAGAGGAGGGAAGAAGCAAAAGAGAGAAAACCAGAGGAGAGAAGAGTGGGAAAATGACACAGAGAGGTGAGCAAGAGCAACAAGGAAACAAGGATATAAGGAAATAAGAGAGTATGAGATCAAAAAGAACCAAGGAGGGAAAGGAAACAGAAGTCATGAGGAAACAAGTGAGAAGAAGAGCAGAAAGGGAAAAAGGAGGAGGAGAGATGAGAGAAAAACAAGACAAAAACAAGGGAAGGAGAAAAGAAAGGAAAAGAGTAGGGTAAAAAGTGAGGAGGGAGAAGGAAACTGAAAGGAAACAGGTAAGGAAAAGTAGAGAAGGACTAAAGGATACTGGAGGAGCAATAAAAAGGTAACGAATAAAATGTGAGGAAACAGAGAAGGGGGAGGAAAAGGAAAGGAGTATAAATGAGGGAAGAAAAAGGAACTGAAGAGAGGAGAATCAGAAGAAAGACAAACAGGAGGGAACAGGATGTGAGTGGTAAGGGGAGAATGGGGGGACATAAGAAAAGGTGGCATAAGAATAAAAGGAAAATAGAAATGAATGGAAATATAACAGATGGAGAGAAATTAAAGGGGCAAAGAAGAAAAGGAGATGAGGAAACGAAAACAGGAGGAATTATTGGGGGTTGACAAATTAATACTGCAACATGAAATAAGAGAGGCAAATACGGAAAAAGAGAAGGAAAGGAAACATCAGAGGTGGAGGGAGAGTGGAGGTGGAAGAAGCAATAAAGGCAGAATGAAATCAGGAACTCAGAGAGGGCTGGAAAAGAGCAGAGAGGATGCTGCCTTACCAGTGATTTGGCAGAAGCAGAGAAAGAGGAGAAGAGGTGCAGAGAGACAGCGGGGAGGAGTGAAAGAGTTTTCTGTTTTTAGAGAAGAAGCCTCAGAAACAGCAGATCAGGAACTTTGTGAACTCCGAAATAAAAACGTGAACAGAGAGACAGACGGGGCATGACTCAGCTGAAAAACAAAAGAAGATAAAAGAAGAGCAAGTAAAATCCCACAGCAAGATGAAGCGACCACAGTCACAGAGGCTTCCTGTCAATGCCACTGCTGCAGTGACAGCTTTGCTGTTTTTGAGAGCAATGGCCTTAATCCAGAATGTCGCGTACGTCTGGATCAAAGGTCGCAGTAAGGATGTAGGTCTGAGAATGCATTCAGATGCTGTTTCTTTTAGTCCATCTACAAAATAACTTCCCTGGGAACTTCCTATCAGGCTTGCTAAAATAACAGTTGTCTAATTAAAAAAAAATGTTAATAATAACATACACACCAATAAAGCATAAGATTAAGACCACTGACAGGTGAAGACACTGATTATCTCTTCATCGTGGCACCTGTTAGTGGGTGGGAGCAAGTGAACATTGTGTCGTCAAAGCTGATGTTAGAAGCAGGAAAAATGAATAACCGTAAGGATTTGAGCGAGTTCGACGAGGGCCCGGTTGTGATGGCTGGATGACTGAGTCAGAGCATCTGCCAAACTGCAGCTCTTGTGGGGTGTTCCCGGTCAGCAGGGGTCAGTATCTATCAAAAAGGGTCCAAGGAAGGAACAGTGGTGAACCAGGAACAGAGTCACGGACCATAGAGCAATGGAAGAAGGTGGTCTGGTCTGATGAGTCATGTTTGTTTTTACATCACGTGGAGGCCGGCTGCATGTGTGCCACTTACCTGGGGAACACCTGGCACCAGGATGCACTATGGGAAGAAGGCAATCCAGCAGAGGCAGTGTGATGCTGCTGGGAAACCTTGGGTCCTGTCATCCATGTGGATATTACTTTGACACGTGCCACCTACCTAAGCACTGCTGCAGACCATGTACTCCCTTTCACGGAAACTGTATTCGGCTGTGGCCTCTTTCAGCAGGAGAACTGCCACAAAGCAAAAATGGTTCAGGAATAGTTTGAGGAGCACAACAATGAGTTTGAGGTGTTGACTTGACTTCCAAATTCTGTAAATCTCAATCCAATCGAGCATCTGTGGGATGTGCTGGACAAACAAGTCCGATCTATGGAGCTCCACCTCCACCTAGTGGAGGAGGCTGTTTTGGCAGCAAAAGGCGGACGAACACAGTATTAGGCAGGTAGTCATAATGTCATGCTTGATCAGTGTATTATTTAGAGGTAAGTATAATGAAAGCTGAAAAAGTAACAAAAATAGAACAAAAACTGTATCTCTGTTTCTGGTAGCAGGCATGTAAACTCCCCGCAGACACTCCCACGGTCCTGCTGTTATTGGTTATTACCAAGTTCTAAGAATTCAGCAGATACATAGATGCAAATGATCTTGTCTGTTTTATCCACTCCACTGTGAATGTTTTTGGACCAGAGTAAGAAGCTGAGTGCACAGAGAGCAGGAAGAGGAGTGTATCTGTTTATCAGCAGTGTTGGTCTAATTAATTAGTACGCTGCTCTCAGCGTGTTACTACTTTCTTTTTTCTTGGAAAGCGCTCAGAGCCCAACGTGTCCCAAGGCTTTGGGAAACTTCCAGTAATTATACCTGGAACAAATCGGGGGGTGGGGTCAAAGGTGAACACAGCAAGAAGCCTCATGCGAGCTGTTGTGTGCTTGACTGGTGATCCTAATTAGATAAATGGTTTACACCCTCACACCCTATCCTAACTACAGTCTACAGTGTGCCCAGTCTCCTGAGTGTTACCAACACTGAATCAAGCACACACAGAGGAGCTCAGCTTCTACATGATGGTACAGTGGTCAGCACTGCTGTCTCACAATAAGTAAGATTCCGGGTTTGAACCTCTTGCTCGGCTGAAGCCTTTCTGTGAAGGATTTGTATGTTCTCACTGTGGATGGATGGTAGTTTAGTGAGGAATACCCCTCTAAATATGATCGCTTACTGTGTCAGGTTTAAACCTGTGAACTGCAGGTCTCTGCTGACCTCTGTTGGCCACCTGAAGTATTGCAGCATGCCACAGTCTTCAAGAAATGTCTTCACTAATTCACTAATTACAGTCCAAGTCAGGTGCTTCATCAAAATAAAGAATCCTCTCTTTGTGGTGCCATTTTGTTTACTACACTGACAGAAACTCACACCCACCAGACTTGTATGATTGCTTTGTAATCTCTTCACAATAAGTCTAGATTGCAGAGGAAAGTGGTAATACAGTAAGTAAGGAAAAAACAGTTTGTAAAATTTTAAGGAGTTTGAAAGTCAATATTTGGTGTGACCACCTTTATTCTTCAGCACAGTCTGAACTCTCTGCAGCTTTCTTGTCTTTTCTTTGAGCAGTCTTCAGGAATATTTCTCCAGGCTTCCTGAAGGACATTCAAAGCGCTTCTTTGGATGTTTCTGCCTTGTGTTCTGCTCTCTGTCAGATGATCCCAAACTGCAATGTTGAGGTCTGGGGAGGCCAATCTATGACTGATAGTGTTCCATTTTTTTTTTTTTAATCCAGGTATGCTTTTACTGCATTGGCCGTGTGTTTGGGATCATTGTCATGCTGAAAAATGAAGCTGTTGCAGATCAGATGGTGTTGCATGGTGGATCAAAATCTGATGGTACTTTTCTGTTTTCATAAGTCCATCAGTTTTGAGAAGATCTCCCCCTCTGAATGAGATGGTAAATGGACCAGTTCTCATATAAAGCTTTTCTACTCTAGCTGAGCTCTCAAAGCACTTTCTAGAACACGTTCATACGACGACAGTTATCTCAGAGAACAGCTTGGGGTTCAGCATCTTGCCCAAGGATACTGACTGGAGCAGCCAGGAACCGAACCACCAACTTTCTGATTAGTAGGTAACCTACTCTATCTCTAGAGCCACAGCCACCACATGCAGCTCCAAACCATGACAGAGCCTCCACCGTGTTTTACAGATGGTTGTAGACACTGTTGTACCTCTCTCTATATATATTGATGTCAACTTGAACCAAAAGTTTCAAATTTGGATTCATCACTGCATACCTGTTGTCACAGATTTTCAATCCAGTTCTTGAGTAATTTGGCATACCTCCAACTTTTCTCCCTGTGACAGCCACCCTCCCACTGACACCATTTCTGATGAGGCTTTAGTGAACAGTAGATGGATGAGCTGAAGGGTCAGATGCATCTCTCAGGTCCTGTGTCAGGTCTTTGCTCGCTGTTTTCCTCTTTATTAAGAATATGACTTTCAGATGCTGTTCATCTGCTTTTTTTTTTTTTTTTTTTTTAGGCCTGCCAGAAAAGATGAATTTGAAATGACCTGCCACCTTAAACGGTGAATCCGTTCAAGCTGGCTGCTCTTCTGTAGCGCTGGCTAGATGCTGAAGTACTGCAAACGCAACTTTGGCATTTGCACTGTGAAGGCATCACGGAAGGGGGGGGTCGAAGGTGTAAGCGGGTCATAGGTATCGTTAAGTTCTTATTATCTCCATGGTCAGGTACCAGAACTGGAGTAAAAATGAGTGAAAAAGCAGCCAATGTCCAGACAATGTCCAGACCTTCAGAAAGCCTGGAGAGCTGCTGCCCAATGCCACTACTATAGATACATGTGCAGACATTTCCTGCATTGTTGCTGCTTTAGTTGTTCCACTTAAAAGACAAAGAAAGGAACAAAGAACGGGAATGTGAATCCACCCTGTGTCCGAACCTTCAAATGTCCCGTCCATGTTCAGCTCACTCACACCCATTCATACACACACACCCTGTAAACCCAGTCAAATAAAGCAAATCAGCATCTGGGCTTTATCACAAAACAGGTTTAATTTAATATCTCTTTATTTTTTTAAAATAATTAAACATTTGTATTTCTCCAACCCTTTTTTATCTTTTTTTTTTTTCAGCTTTTAAATCATATTACATCTGGGCCATTCTAAAGCACACATTAATTCTGCAAGGGAGGAGGGGGGAGGTTCACTGTCAAAGACTCTCAACAGGGCAAAGTGGTCTGCTCAGTGCCTTCCCTCTACACTCGCCTCCCTCCCCCCTCTGACCCTCTCCTGCTTACCTGCCCTCACCCCTCCCTGCGTTCCTTCCCTCCCTCCCTCCCTCCCCTCCCCCAACTAAAAAAAAAAATATATATATCTCCAATGGTCAAAAGAAACTTCATCAAAATATCCAAAATGAGATAAAAACCAAGAGAAGAGGGAGGAGTCAGACAGAAAAGAAAAAAAAAAAACAGACTAAAAGGGGGGGAAACACTATCATAAATACCAGGAAGTCTTGTTCCATAATACCTCTTTATATACTGGATACTCCTCTCCACAGATTCCTAAGCAAAAAACATAGGCTAAATTACTACAAGATACAAGATTATCAGTGTACTGCATTCAATAACAATGTACAGGGTTGTCTTTTTTGTCACTGTTGCTGTAATACTGTGAAGTCAACGCGGCGCCCCCCCCCCTCCAGTGGGCATAGAGGGAGGTGGTGAGAGGGCAGAGGTCAAGTGGGGCGCTCGTCTTTTCACAAGAGCAGTAATTTTTTTTTTTTTTTTTTTTTTTTTTTTGGCGCTCCTTTGAGGACTCATTAATGTGTGTCTGTCTTTAGCTGCGAGTCCCCTGTTCTAGCCAAACAGTACCAGTGCCAGACTGATACCAGCGATACCTGGTATGGCAGGAGGGAGGGGTCAAAAAGATAGAGGGAATCAGCTAATGAAAGGTAATCCTTTATTTTTATTTTCATTTTTTTGGAGGGGGTACGGGTTTTAGGGGGAATGAATGGGAGTGTGTTTACATGCAGACGGTTCTGGATACAAATTGTTTCTGGTTTGTATGTGTTAATCTGATTCTGTATAAACGTGCACGCAGCCACATCACCGGGGGGGGGGGGGGGGGGGGGGGGGGGGGGCAGACAGCTCAGAGAAAAGGAAAAAAAACAAATGCCAGATGTGAAATAAAATGCTGAATAGCTCGGCCCACAAGACAGGTGAAACGAAAGTACAGGGAGACTTTTTTCTCCCCTCAGTTTGCTTTATTTTCTTCACCATCTCAGTTATTGCTCTGTGGAATACTCATGACTGCAGTTTTTAAGTTAGGTTTTAGTCTTTGTTGTTTACCGTCATCTGCACTGATACTACCACCAGAGGGCGCCAAAGTAAAGGGGGAAAAAACCCACCCTGCACATACTGCTCCATTTTCAGCATTTCAAATATTAAGTTTAACAGTTTTCATCAGGATTCAAATTTATGTGTGGCTTCTCTCCTGATTTCCATGAACGTGCATGTAAACACACTCAAAAAAGTTAATGGTCTGTGTGTGCTGAGAAAGGCCCTGTTGTTAGTTTAATGCGTGTTTTTGTTCGAACCATTGCCTGTTTAAAACAGGAAGCAGGAATTTGTGGGCAGGTGGGTGAGGCCAAGGAGACTGGGGTCCTTCGGGCGGAATGGGGCGACTAATCAGTCCACATGGGGCCAGGTAAGACAGAGAGGGGAGCGAGAGGGAAGAGAACGATGGAGGCAACAAGAGGAAAAGCAAAGAGGAGAACCAAGAAAATAAAAATGACATTTAGAGTGGGGTGAAGAGTTAAAATCAATCTATCCTCTTTTTTGTTGTTTTTTTTAATATTTTCCAAGAGTTCATTTCACGTCCTACAGTCCAAAAAGTTGTTTTTTTTTGTTTAAATCCCCCTCCCACACAAGTCATTTTCTCATTTTCTATTTTTTTCTTCCTTTTTTTATTATTGTTATTATTGTTTTGTTTTTCCATTTGCATTAATATCAGTTTAAGGGAAAAAAAAGAGAAAAAAAAAACAATTATTTACAGTGCTGTTGAAATAATGAAAACAGACGTAATGAATCTACTGTAAAGTAAGTCGCACAAACACAGGAGGAAAAAAAAAAACATAAGAAAAAAAAAAGAAAAAAAGAAAACAATTAAGAAACCAGCGAGTGCTCCGTGTCGATCCAGAGACGACAGCCTGTATCAGGAGCTCTGGGCAGACATGGCTGATGTCGAGGGCAGGAGAGTCGGGATCGGGACAGAGGAGGAGGAGGGGCAGTCGGATTGGGAGAGGAGGAGGAGGGGAGCGGGACAGAGGGGAGCACGGCGCTGTCTTTGTTAAGTTGGGATGATTCCGTCGCTCCTAAGGCCCCGCTTCAGCTCCAGGTCCTCCAGCTTCTTCCACAGCTCCTCCCGCTCCTTCTCCTTCTTCTTCTCACTGGAACACACAGAGAGCAAAGTTTTACTGTCTGACTGAGACACTGAGCTGCAACCTGCACTTGGGCTCTGGCAAATCACACATTTCTTTTCCTTATAATCAATTTAAATAATTAAGAAAATACTCAGATTACCCAATATTGAATATAAGCATTAGTTTTAGGTCTAAGAAATACATAAATGTGATTAAATCGGTCATTCTAAATGGAAGTACTCTGACTGAAAGCATTCATCAGTGCTGCTTCTCTTGAACATTCTCTTCTAATGAACATCTAATACTGATCCTGATACTTATAGAGTGATGAGTAGTAGTAGTAGTAGTAGTAGTAGTAGTAACACTACTGTGTGCGTGTTCCTGTAATGTGTTAAGTGGCTCCCTGGAGGCATCATAAACTACCACATTATTCATGAATCCTCAGTCACTGCTGATGATGCTGTGAACAGCTTCTTACCGCTGGCGGTCCGACTTATAAGTGGCTGTGAGTTCATCAAATAAGGTACTGTTCATCTCCATGAAGGCCTTCAGTACGTTGTATACCAGCGCCACGATCGCCCTGAGAGGAGGAAGCACAGAGAGAATCACAGCTCACAACTGACAACACTTTTTTTTTTTATAGCTTCTACAAATGTTGTAGAAGACACAAGAGCACACGGCCCTCATTATTAAGACATCCAGCGGTATTTTGATTGGATACCTACAAACCAACAAACGTTTTTGGCAATCTGAGATAAAAATCGAGCCTGTTCATAAATTTTGTATTGCTCCTATTAGTACTGGAATATAAACCTCTTTAACATCCATATTAAATGTGCGACTCCACTCAGCTCTTCAGATTAAAACAAGAGCACAGCTATCTATAAATGCTCTTCATTCAGAAGTAGATAGGTTATCACTAAGAACTTTCTCCCCATGCTGCAGAAAATAAAAGAAAAAAGAAAAAAAAATGTTTTTTTAAATATATATTTCCCACTGAACATCTGTATTAACTGAAAACATTAAGCCTCATTTATTACACAGAACTCGTGCCACTCACGGGTTCCAGTGCTCTTTGGAGATCCTGTAGAGGCTGGCAAACATGATGGGCAGGATGACGCTGGAGTTCTCCTCAATCAGACTCATGATGTACTCGTTGTTCCAGTAGTAAAGAGCTCGCTCTGCAACCTGGGAAACAACGGGTACACACTAACTGAGCCACGTCTTCGTGCCAGCAGTACAAAGATCGCTCACCCTTAAATTAACGTTTTAAGCACTTTTTAAGCCCCCACCCACCCTCCCACCCACAGGAAAAGTACATAATTGTCAGGAAACGAACAACGGGCCATCACTGACCTGGAAATGTGGGCTGGAGACACATCTGGAGATCTGTTTGAAAAGCGGCTCCTGGATCTTGACGAACTGTGTGGGTTCGATGACGTCCAGAATCTCCTCCAGCTCCCCTAGAAACATCACCTGTAGTGCCGCACAGGAGGGAGAACGTTAACACACAAAGATGGTGTTTACAGACACACACACAGCCACACACAGAGCTCAGGCACAAAGCAAACACAAGCCTCACCTCTTTTTGACTGCAGGTTTTTGGCCAGAACTTCAGTAAGCCCCTGATGACCTGAGGAAGAAGATGCCAGAGTTCATGCTGTTGGCTCTTGTTTTGGTTTAATACAAATACTTTTGAGTACTCATTGTTTGAACTCTGTGGTTAAAACTCTATGAAATTATTTCAAAATCTCTTGTGCGGCTCCACACGACTCAGCAACGAAGCTGGTGTGAAATGCTTTCATGAACACAGCGTGAAAATGATAAAAACGAAATAATACAGACACTATAATTACACACTCATTAATAAGGCATGTTTGCATAAAGTCCCTGTGATTTGACCACTAAATCTTAACTCAGCCTCCATTTAATACATTTCTCTGAAGCATCTGCCAGCTGTCATGGGAACCACAGATCTGCTGATGAAAACAGCTGCTCAAAGCTGGAAAACACACAGCAGTCATGGGAGGAGTCAGACTGATGTAGAGATACTTACTGGTTCTGTTAATGTTGGGTCTTTCTCTAGGAATTGTACAATGCAATATGCCAACTGCAAGAAGAGACGAATGCAGAGGTTACAACTAACATCACATTGCGCCTTGAGCAAACCAGAACTGAAGTGCTTTAAGTTACGTTGCCCTTCTCAAAACACTTTGTTTCTGCTATTATACATCATTTTTAAGGAGCTGAGGAGTTACTGTTAGCAGCCATACAGATCAAGTATCTTAACTAAGAGCCAAGTTTACCAGGTTTACCTTCTGAAAAACACACGTTACACACAGGAATGTCAAGCTACAGCACAAAAGCAAAAGCACACCTTAAGCTAGCAGGACCCTTTTTGAGGCTCCAAGCTCGATTTGCGATTATTACCTCTGGATATTTAAAGTCTGTGATTTCAAGAAATCTAAAGGTGTCAGATATTAACATTTATTTTTACCCATTTTATACACACAATCCTTACCTGTGCATGGAAGAGGGACAGACTCCTGACAGTGTGGAGGGGGATCAACACTTTGACCAGAAACTGTTTATGCTCTGCTTTCAGCGGCAGAGCGAAACCATTGATTATACTGGAAGAGATGAGGAGAAAGAAAGAGAGGAAGAAAGAAAAAAAAAGGTGAACATAAATTAAATCAGGAACACATGAAAGAGCTTCACTGTAACCCTATGAAAGCAACTGGAAGATCGATGACAAGAAGAACAGTTTATACAGGCGTGGAGAAGAAATGCAGACCTGGACAAAGAAGACAAAAAGTAACGCTGACAATCCCGCACTTCCTGGCTTTCCCTCTGTTGTGATTCACCAGATTCATTTGTTTGTTTAAGTGACAATGCTGCGTGTCTATGGAGTAAGCTGCCGCCGGGTAAATGTCAGAGACATTGAGTTTATTTATTTGTTACTGCTGTGTTTCTGAACTTCTACCCTTAACTCTGTGCCAGCAAGCTCTCCAAGCAGGAGGCCGTCTCATTTCCATAGTTGGAGCGTTTCTTCTGGAGTTTGTTTTACTTTTACCAAGGCTTGGTTGGTCTGTCATGTTGGCCCAGGCTCTTCCTGACATTCATTTGATAGTCAGCAACAAAATACCAAACACATGTTAATGCTCAGGTTTTTTGGTACTCATCTCTTATTAATCCTTATTAATGTCTGTCAAAGGACAGACTGTGGAACTCTTTCCATTTAAGAAATCAGGTAATTCTGGGTCTGATTAACTTTGCATCACATACAAGTGTTTTCTACAGGGTAAGATTCTATTTGTGGCACATATATGTGCATGCAACAGAAGGCACATGCATGTATTCCTAATTGAGTTATTAAATTAAACTATGCAATTATTTTATTAACAAGTATTCTGACAAAAAAAGAAAAAAAAATACCAATACAGTGTGTATTTAGCCAAGCTAAGTAAAGTCTATCTGTGTGAAACATTGCATATTCCAGTACACAGAAGCAGCTCTAAGGACGTTATCTGGATATCTTTTAATCGCATTAAAAATACTTTTATTAACAAACACAGTTTTGAAGAAAAATGCCCTTTGCTGTGTCTGACTTCAAACAGCTCCCATCACAAAGTTGAAGTACTTTCTGTCTTTTTTCATGGCTTAAAAAGACTGTTAAGCTTGAAGGATTAATTTACTTCTTATCTCCAAGTCAAACTGTGCTCCTGGAACTGGCTCTACTCTACTCTGTTAAAATGCCGTTTTTTTTAATCGAGCCTAATCACTCAGCTTTTTAGTTCCGTGTCTTTAGCCTCCCCTGGGTCTCGAGAAAAAAAGATTGCCCGATTGAATGAATTCTTTTTTTTTTTTTAAATCCTCATTGTTACATCTACAAAACCACAGTGAGATAGCAGAGTTGAGTTTAGTTCTGTTGTCGCTCTCAGGTCTCAGTCACTCACTCAGCAATAACCCAACAGAATGTAAATGTGTGTCTGAGGCTCAGAGGCCCCCACATACCTCCCCAGGATCTCCAGCAACTCGGCCACCCCGTTGAAGTGCTCCGTCTCATAAACAAAACTGCAGGCAGACAGACAGACAGGGCGGGAGACCAAAGAGGAGATGAAAGAAGAGACACAAGAACTGAAACACTAAAGTTCTCAAAGAATAACAAAACCAGGTGAACTGTAAATTAACACTCGGTTAAAATAAAAAAAAATTTAAAAAAGAAAGAGAGAGAGAGACATTGTAACAATGCAGCACTCTAGAGAAACCTGACATCCTACTTAAAAACAAAGAGCAATTCCAGGTTTGGACCCAGAGCTACAAATATTACTAACAGCCTCCTCTTATCCTTTGGCTGCACGAATAATCAGACCAGAAGCAGAAAGGTCCCTGTAAACTCTCAGTGCATGTTTGTTTGCACTGGCTGGCTCTTTTGGCTGCTCAAGTAAGCGCATAGTTTAATTATACACATTCAGCAGAGACTCGGTGACACGATCATTCATTCTGGGGTGGGTTTGTCCACTTTAAGTCTAATAAATCACTTTATTTGAGTCCTGCTTGTGCCCTTTACTAACTTCTGAGGAACAGACAAAGATTTAATTAAATTAAAGGAAAATGCTGCCACAACAGTTTCAGTGTGGCTTGGTATTGATTCTATAAGTTGCTGCAATTCTACTGGAGGGAATAAACATCATTCTTGTAAAATATATGCCCTCATTTGGAGTTTTGATAATGGTGAAGAAGAGAAAGAGCAGCACTATCTGAAGTGGTTTTCAGACATGAGCTCCCATGTCTCCAAAGTCAGGAGAAATCAGTTTGGGACACACTGTCCACAGCTGTCATGTTGTACATGCAACACGCAGCAGGAGATAGTCCACTTTGGGTTTGCAATAATGGAAACGTTTGGTTTAGGGAGGACATGTGACCCACTGGCTCCCTGTGAATTCACTGGACAATCAGCAGCTCTATTCTCACATACAGTCCAATCAGAATTTTGTACAAAGGGCACTGGCAGGACTAAGTCCATTTAATAGTCAACCCATATTTCCCACAGATAGCTGACAACTTGCATGATTTTCACTCCAACATTTCAGTAAGCCCCTGTGCTATATAGATGTGAGCACTGTCCTCCAGGATGACAGGAACAACATCATAAAATGAAGGAGATCACTTAGAACAAGTGTGTATTGATTTGTGGTGACCCTTCCTCTAAGGTGAGAAGTGGACCAAAGCTATGCCAGCAAGAGAGCCACCTGATCCCCTCACTGTAGAGGGGATCCTTCGTTTGTCAGCCTTCTCTATCTGAACCTATAGCTGCTAAATACTCCACTATATTCCAACAGCAAGTTTGTACTGTGGCTGTCTTTTTATCATGGAAAAAAATACCAGTCAGATAGACAAACAGAAGCTTTTTTTTTTTATCTGAAGAATTAATGTTTACTCACCGTAGAAAAATATTATTGATCTGTTTTCGTATAAAAGCCCTCAGCCCCAGGAATTTGCCATAGATTCTATGCAAGACTGTCTTCAGATAGTCTCTCTCCCGAGGGTCCTCGCTGTCAAACAACTCCAAGAGCTGGATACAAGGAAGAAATACACAGAGGTGAGGGGAAAGAAAATCAATTTTGGAGCGTAAGGCAGAAAAAAGGAAAGTGCCAGGGGAAAAAAAAGAGAAAACTTTAAAGCAAAGGCCGAAAGATTTAAAAATAACATTTTTTAAAAAGGCAGAACTGACAGTGAAGGAGATGATGAAGTAGAAAAGCAGAATTCTGAAGATGACTCGACAACTCACCTGTAGGACAAACTTCTGGTCTATGTACTTTTTGGCAATGCTGGGCTGGAATTCCTGACTCTCCAAGAACCGAATGAAGAACTCGTATACCAACTGGAGAAAGGAAAAAGGTTGATAAAGAATTCATGTTAACTTGAGGCACAAACTAGAACAAAGCCCAAAAGACTGATAGCTGCTTCTTAGACATGAGAGCACTGAAATAACTCCATACATACAAAAGTCACAAAAAGCACAGTGTAAACTGGGCTGAGCAGGGTAGACAAAAAAGGTCAATTCTGAAATCTTCATTTGGGTTCAATGGAGTTTAATTAGATAAAAATCTTGCTTATGTGTTTGCAAATGTATGAATTTGGCAAGAAAACAAAACCAAAAGCATCTCGTTTCTAAAGCAGTCCTGGGCTGCAGGCACACCAAGGAACAGTGGACGTGAGAGTCTAGAGAGTCTGGCTATAGACCTGGACCCCACAACAAACCCACCCAACGAACAGGTGCCAAATACAGTCACCAGGTCAAGGCACCAGAATTACTCAACTCAACTTTTATTGTCAATTGTTGTCAAATGTACAGGCAGAGAACTGAAATTACATTTCCCACGACCCACGGGGTGTGTGATCTTCTAAAATCGATGACCATCTCCTTTGTTTTCCCCACATTTAGAGAGAGGTTGATGTCTCTGCACCTTATGGCCAGTCTGATCACCTCACTCCTGTAGTGGGTCTTGTCGTTGCTGCTGATGAGACCCACAACTGTTCTATTGTCCTTAAACTTGACAAAGAGGTTGGTATTGTGGATGGGAGTGCAGTCTAGAGTCAGCAAAGTAAAAAGCAGGGGGCTGAGCACACATGTCTGAGGGTCTCCTGTGCTCAGCAAGATGGTGCTTGAGGTGTTACTGGCAACACTTAATGCTTGTGGTCTCCCATGCTACATTTCCACCGCTGAGGTGCCGGTGCACGTGCCAGTGCTGGTGTTGGTTTCAATGAACCGACGAAATGCGCATGTTTCCACTGCGCTTTGTGAACTGATTCTTTACAAGTGAGTGTGGAAAGAGGAGAACACGCTCCCCTTTCTTGTGCTGTGAACATATTTTACGGTCCAAATAAAACAGCATCTGTGTGCAGCACAGAGGGAAACACAGACAGCGATTACGAGCGATTATGAACTGATACAAAGCATTAAGTTCAGCATAATTCACAGCCGAGAAAATCACATCACTTTTCTCATGTAATACATACAATGCAGTGAAATAGGGGTAGAAAACTTTACACTGAGATGGCAGAGTCACACCCTTCTGCCGCTTTCGTCCCACGTTCTTGGTTCGAGACCAGCTAGCTTGCGGGGCCTGAGTTGAACCCGTTTTTCGGTCGAGCACTGAGTATGTTCGCAGTGGAAAAACCGCTGAACAGTTCAAATACTGGCACCCGATCGGTGAGAAAGTCGAGCAGCCGGTTGTAAAGTAAAGTGCTGAGGCCCAGATAGTCCAGTTTGTGAATAAGTTGCTGGGGGATGATGGTGTTGAATGCTGAGCTGAAATCTATGAACAGCATTCTGACATGGGGGTTGTGTGGAGGGCGTGGGAGAGGGCGTCATCAGTGGACCTGTTCAATATGCAAACTGAAAATGGTTCGGAACAGGGGGAGGGTGTCTTATGTGCCGCATGACCAGTCTTTTAAAGCTCTACATAATGGTTCAAGTCAGTGCAATGGGGCGGTAATCATTGAAGCAAGCTGGTGATTGCTTCTTTGGTACAGGTATGATGGTGGTGGTTTTAAAGATGGTGGGGACAACAGCCTGGCTCAGGGAGGTGTTAAAGATGTCTGTGAGGACATCCTTGAGTTCCTCGGCACAGTCCCTCAGCACGCCACCAGGAATGTTGTCTGGACCAGCAGCCTTGGGAGCGTTGACTTTGGAGAGTCCTCTTCACGCTGGTTGAAGACAGGCATAAAATCTGGACATTGGGCGGTGTGGTGGCCTTCTGCGCAGGTGTGGTGTTGTGTCTGTCAAACCATGCAAAAAAAGTGTTGAGGTTGTCCAGCAGAGAGGTGTTGTCATCACAGGTCTGTGGAGAGGGTTTGTAATCAGACTCCGATGTGGGGGGAGGCTTTATATGCTATTTTGTGTTTAGTGTAGACCAAGTCCAATGTGTTATTTCCCCTTGTTGGAAAATCAACATGCTGCTGTAGTTTGGGAAATACAGTTTTGGCATCAGCATGGTTGAAATCCCCAGCCAGGATAAGAAATGCGGCCAGGTTTGCTGTCTGCTGCTCACTGATGGCTTGATAAAGTTCGCTGAGGGCCTGCCTCCTGTCTGTGTTGTTGTTGCTAGCGGGGATGTAAACATCAACCAAGAGAATTGCTGTAAACTCCCGCGGCAGGTAGAAGGGACGGCATTTAACAATCAGTAGTTCCAACAGTGATGAGCAGTGTTTACAGACCACAACAGTCTTGGCACCAAGCATCCCTGATATAAACACAGACCCGCAGCGGGTCTTACCTCCCCTCCAGCAGGGCTCTGTCTGCTCAATAGCAGGTTAGCTGGACAAGCTGGATGGCTGAGTCCAGGATGTTGTCATTCAGCCATGTCTCAGTGAAAACAAAAACACTGCAGTCTCTCATGTTGCACTGAACTGACCTCAGGGGTTATAAATGGTCCCTTTTATTGTCCAGGGAGCGTACGTTTGAAAGTATGATAGTGGAAATAGCCGGCTGGTTCGGGTTGGCTGCTAGCCTAGCCTGGATACCTCTGTGTTTGCCCCTCTTCTGCTTCCTCTGGCACCGCTTGCGGCATCTCCTGATAAAGTAGTCCAAAGCCACAAAGCTGCTTTACGGTAGAGGGGTTTAATTTGTGCGTACACGATCTGCTGATGGATAGCAAAAACCGGTGGCAGTACTTGAGCCTTGTGGGCGACAGGTACGATGTACATTTACACGAATTATACTTAGGAAAACATCCAAAAATGGAAAAACACCGTACTGTCAGGCGTCTGCACGCACCACCATCTTAGAATGATGCTTGCTTAATGCTAGAGTGTTTGGGTCATTCTTCTTCATTAAGAATGATTTTCTTAATTCATTTCTGTGTGAAATTAAGAAAATCATTACCACTCTGATGACCAGCTTTGCATAAGACTAGAAGCAAGGGGGGCACAGCTGACCTGGTTCTGTCTGAGATTCAAAAATAAGCCTGCAAACACCTCTAAAACTCACTAATTAACATGGTACAGCAATTTAATTTAGTATGTACTCAAACAAAAAAGTACAATTTGGCCTTCCTCTTGCCTAGCAGTCACATGTTTAACATCCTTCTCCAATATACCCTGCACATCTCCTCCACATATGACCAAAAAAAATACAAGAAAAAAAAAAAAACCTTCACGCTCACCTTTTTTACTTTGTCTCTGCACCGTTCAACTTGATGCACACATTCCTAATCTTGTTCATCCCTGTCACACCAGTACCGCTTCCAACCCTCATAGTGCAGCTTATCTTACTTCCATCTTGTAAACTTTCCCTTTCACTCTTGCTGGAACCCTTCCATCACAAATCACTCCTGGCATTCTTTTCCGTCTGCGCTCTTTTCTTCCCCTCTCTTCTGCAGCCCTCTTATTCTGGATGGTCGAGCCCAAGTATTTACACTCATTCCCCTTCACTTCTTGCATCCTCACCATTCCACTGCCCTCACTTTCATTCACACACCATGTGCGCTCTGTTTGTCCTCCTGACTTTCCAGAGCACACCTCCCCCTCTCCATGATCTCTCCAGCCTGCTCCCAACTTTCACTGCAAATCGCTTCTACCTTTTGATCCTTACCACTGCACCCGCACAGAGATCCAATCAACCTGTTCTAGGCAGCTCTATCTGGCAACTCACTGGTAACTGCACAGAAATGCTGGGTACAGAAAAACTTAGTGGAAGTTAGCAAAGATATAGCACCTAAAGCCCCTTAGCAGCAGTAGTTATATCTTTTCATTATGCACTTTTCAAAAACACATACACACACACACACACACACACACACACACACACACACACACACACCGTTTACCTGTAAGTGTGGCCAGGAGGCCTCAAGTGTGGGCTCATCTTCTTCAGGGTCAAACTCATTACTGTCACTGGGCGGAAGGGTCCGGAATATGTTGTGAGACACCTGGAATAATGAGAGAGGACACTTCAATCCAATGACTGTGGAAATGTGCAATGTAGCGTGAATACAACCGGAGCTCTGCCCCGACCAAAGACACACATGTAGATGATCACTACTGTTTACTGTAAGGATGCTTCAATGCAGCTACCTTACTGAACAAGTCAGCTGCTCCTTCTTGTGCACACAAATCTGTTGAGCTTAAAGCTCTGTCCAAAATGAAAATGATCATAGCTGGCTGAACCTTTAACAGACCTTCAAGTGGTTTGGTTTGTTGAAAATGCCACAAATATATTCATGATTTGGGATATTTAGACAAGAATGGGAGTTTTCACACCAAAATACTCATGAAACCACATTACTCCCATCATTTAAACCAATTGTAGTTTGATGTTTTATTTGAAATAAGAGCAGCAGACCAGTGTTTCGGGAATCTACACAAACAAGTATATGAGAACAATGCTCTGCAGTTCTTTGTTTCTGTAGCTGCAATTCAGTTACATACATATGACAAGAATAATGAACAAAAAATAACTCCGCTATTTTGATGCATTTCCAGTTCACTCGTCCCCTGAACAATCTTTAAACACGGCAGCTTTCACCAGCCTGGCCGGCGTTAACCTGGCCTGAACTGCTCCGCATGGGTATCACGGTACAGGAAGATGGAACACTATTGTGGGCGTTTGTAGCACAATTTCTCATTTTCAGAACTGTTACACACCTACATCACAATACAGCCAACCGACAAGTGTCACTTTCACATCTGCTTTAATAAAAACATTCACTTTGTTCCTTTACCTGACCTAAAACCCTTCATTTCACAGAAGATCAGGGAAGAATCTATAGGCAGACCCCCTGAGCAAGAAGTCAGCGATTGCAATGCGTCTCAGAATCCTGGCTGCAGCATCTACGCGTACATAGCCACACTTAACGGTTTTGTGTGCTTAACTGTGTGTTCATGACCCGCCCGACAGCAAAGAAGTGTCCCATGTTGGAAAAAATACCAACAAGCAGTGGATTCAACAGCAGTCAAAGAAATCCACATCGGTCCAGCTGTCTGCAGCAGCTGACCCAGTAGCTGCAGCAAGAACAATCAAATAAATGGCAATATTGCCCCTGTCTGTCTGTTCTTCTTAATGAGACTGACTTGGTTAATATTGTTGACTGACAGATACTCTTATCAAAGAGTTGTTATCAGGCTGCAGCCGTTGAAAATAATATCATGCTGTCATTATTTATTTTATTTTTTTAAATGTACATTAGACCAGCATGTATTTGGCTCAACTTAAATGCTGCTTTAACATCCCCTCAGGTCTTCAATGTGTGTGTGTGTGTGTGTGTGTGTGTGTGTGTGTGTGTGTGTGTGTGTGTGTGTGTGTGTGTGTGTGTGTGTGTGTGTGTGTGTGTGTGTTTTAAACTCACAGTACAGGGCTACTTGCTTATAAGGCAACCATGTGCACTGCAGCAGACCCTCGGTTATGACTGTCCTCGGTGGCCTGAAGATATACTCTATGGAAAGCCCCAAGTAATTAAACCTAATAAGAACTTGGTGCACCAGTTAAAAAAAATATTAGCTTTGAGTACTTCAGGGCCTCTGCTCATTGTGGAGTCTGTGTTCATTAGCTGTACATACGTAGCTGGCAACACGCACACCAACTCCTTTTCTGCGCTTATTTTCCTCCAGTGTATTTCCTCATTTCCTATATCTTTCTACACCGAGTTCTCACATGTCACTGTTATTCCACGCATTAGATAAGACTGGAGGGAAGCGACATTTCAACCACATAGGATCCATTTAAGGCATTTATATTTTAGTAGCAGACTTTACATACAAAACCAAAAAAGTCAAGTCCAATGGGGCTGGACTGGGTCTGTGGGTGCTGCCAAATCAAAAAACAGAACCACAAGTGAACTAATAAAGTCTAACTAGCATACAATTGACCCAGAAAGCAGAAAATACAAACAACTAAAATCCTTCCCCCCCAGAAAAGAACAGCAACACCCACTCACCCACTCTAGTGAGGCTACTTTTAAAAAAAAAAAAAAAAAAGAAAATCTAAGAATCAGACTGAACCTGACTTGGTTTCTTCCCACTGATAAAAACAACACATTTGTGCAGTAAATTTTTATGCAAGCTAAAATATTATAAACCTCCACTAAAATCTGTTTTTGTCCACTCTGACACACCTTTGCACCCTCAATGCTCAGGGGCACAGACAAAAACATGCCGGCAAACAAAAAGAAGAGCGAGAAAAATCAAATCTATTTACTTCTTAAAGAAAAGTTCTTATTAAAATGTGTTGGTAGTAAGCTTTGACCCAAAGGAAGCACACTGTGTAATCATGTCTGTCAGCACTCGTTTGTATTTCAGCACCACTATTATTCTGCCATTTACTTCATTCACACAGTCACCAGCTAACAAGGGGCACACAGCACTGATCCAACAATGACTAGAAATTTCAAAATGCACATTAACTTTTTGTTAAAGTTGCCCATGTGGTTCTGCATCTACTGCAGGTAACATACTACGTTTCCTGAAAAAAAAAGGAGCAGCGTCTGGCTGAGAAACCATCAGTTTTTAAAGAAAACATTTTCTTAAATGCAAAAACACGTAAATAATCACAAATACAGTAATGTCAAATACAGTAAGGTATACATACAACCTAAACTGAGGCATAAAGAAAACAGCCATTACTCTGTCCTCTTGGAAAGCTTTCTTACATCAGTAGAGTTCTGACAGTGTTGTATCTTTTGTGCGTGTGTCAGCGTGTTTAAGTGTGCTAATGAATGAGTCAGTATGTGTAGTTGTAAGCCTTAAAGGAGGATCAAGAAAAGCGAGTACATCAATATTCTCAGAAGTGAGGTTTGTCCCGTCCTTTGACAAGTTTCCTGCTGCAGAAAACAGACGCTCTGATGGTGTACACGTTAATAATTAATGTTAATAATTACAGTCTCACAGCCCCAGGTCAGTGGCTCAGAGTTTTACTGGCCCATGCATATTTTTAATGGCCTACAAAAAAAACTTTTATTTTTACATTTTTAAATGTTATTACAATTTAATTAATATATTTTATTTATATTAATCTAAATCTGCAAAATAATGTTTCTAAAGCCTTGAAATTAAATAACCTAGTACACCGCATGCTCCCTTTTTGACTCACCCCTGCTTGCTGCAGGTGTCGCTGCCATAGAAAGCAGGACGGCTGCCATCAGCCTTCAGCGAGCTGGCTGATTTAAACATGGTATCAGACTAAAACTTTAACTTCTGTATCTTTACTGTAGATTTTCGCAGTGTAAAACAAGCGTCGGTGGATGAAGCAGCTACAAAGTTCTCTTTTCTTCACACTGGAGCTTGTTGAGGTGGTTGATGGACTCCTCCTTCAGCTGTTTCCCAGTGAAGGTTTTAATGGTGGTTACAGGAATAAGTGCTGCTGTTTTGGAAGACAGAAAAACATTTTATTACACTCCACCTGGGCTCACTGTCTTGGTAACGGCTTCACCTCTTTGCGCTTTAGTGTTTGTGTGTGTGTGTGTGGACAGACTCCAGCTCCATGTTAAACTGTGAGAGCATCATCATCACTGCTGCTGTTGTATCATCAGTCTTTTTGTTGTAAAACTGGGGGCTGCGTGAGCTTAATGTTGTAGTATTTTTTTATTCACACATGTGCTCCTAAATACGCTTCTATTGCAGGTCTGTTTTTAAAACAAAGCAAACAAATTTTGTTTCAAGGATTTTTTAGAATTGAATTATTCGAGTTACTTGATGAATTGTTGCAGCCCTAGTTACATTTTTATATTGATTAGTCGGTGCTAGTGACAAGTTACCTGCTGCTTTCAGAGGGAACCATATAATCATCATTCAGTCTAAAAACAGCAACATACTTTGTTTTTTTGGCTCATATTACCCAACTATAATTTTTCTCAACTTCAATCTATAAAATGTGTCTCCACATTAACATATTCAAATTTTGGCCTGAAAGGCAAATAAAGCCATTTGATGATGTCATAATGAGACATGTTATAGACAAAACAATTAATTCAGCCTTCATTTTCTGAACCACAAGGGAGCACATCCTATATCAGATCGGATCCATACCAGCCCTTACTCTTAATCTGATCTTCCTTTACCGCTACCTACCCACTAAACCTTATTAAATATGGCTTACTAGTTTTTGTAGACAAACACACATCACTGAAAACATTCCTCCCTCTTTGTGAAGGAAAATAACAAAACACCACTGGTTCGGTGTTTTGTTATTTTAGAAGCTGAACAGTGTTTTATTATCTACATGTATCAAATAACCCAACTGGAGATGTTTAAAAGTGAAAAGCTGCTGCACAGGTTTTAAACAAAAAAGTAAACAGACTGAGAAAGTGCAAATCCAGTGTTTATGTAAAATTCATGAATTCATCTTTCCTTACCATTTTCACAACCTCGGGGTAGGCCTGTTCTGTCAGGTAGCCCCGGCTGACGGTCACGTAGTCCACCAGCTCGTTGAGCGTGGAGCGCTTGTACTCCTTCATCTTGAGGTCTGACAGCGTGTCCATGAAGTCAAAGACAGTACAGCACTGCTGCAGCTTCTTCAGGAACAGCTCCGGCTGCTCCGGTGCTGGCACGTCTACACAGGCAAACCAAGGTCAGGGGAAGACACAGATAATGAGAAAGGTTAGATAAATTCATAAAGACGCTTTCCTGGTGGGAAAGAGGCCGGAGACACGTGTGGTGAAGTTGTTTTATATATATATTTTTTTTTTAATCCCAATTATTGGTCATGATCAGGATTCTATCCAAGAAATGCAAACTGAAAATCAATTCTAAGAAGTTACAAACTACACAATTAGTAAGGAAAATTGTTGGTAATGAAATAACCATTTGCAGCTCCAATAATATCAAAATATAGTTTTCTTTATATATTCAACATCATTTATTTAATTCATAGTAAAAAAAAATTTAATTAAAAAAAAAAATCTATTATCCACAGGCTGACAAAGTGAAAAAGTGATTTCATGTCAAGTATCAGATCAGGTTAAAGACTTCCAACACAGCTCAACTAAAGAACTAACTACACTTCTATGTTCAGAAGACAATAATTTTGTGTAGATATTCAACTGTTACTGATCTGTCCTAATCTCTTGATAATTGCACTGTTTCCTGAATCGCAGGAAGTCGTCTGTTTTAATATCTGGAGCAGAAGCAGAGCAGCTCTGTTTGGTGCAAAACAAAAGATGTAGGTGGGTAGTTACAGCTATGAAAAAAAAAAATGTGCGATCTTGCCTTGTGAACAGAGTTTCAGAGCTTTCCAAAGGTGTCCATGCAGGAATTTTTAACAAAAATTCCTTCTCTCAGAAAACGAAGGGTGATACCAGTGCATGCCTCGGGTGAAAACGTTGGCTTCTTGCTCTGCAATAGCTTTTAACTTATTCATCCTCCCTGCATACCCCTGTCTGCACAGGCAGGATGAGTGTGACAGCCTCATTATCCAGCAGCAAGTGTTTCTGATGGGAGAGGCGAAGCTGTCACAAACTGTATGGATATACAGGCAGAAGAAGGCGGCAGGTGTCTTTATTCTGATCTCACTGTGACAGACATGACAGAGGGTCACGCAGAGTTCAGACCTGCGGGGAGATGAGCAACAATCTTCCCAGATCGCCTCAACTCAGACCCGGTGCTCTCGTCCCCGCAGGACTGGGCCATTATTATGTAAGAGATAAGCTGCTGCTCTGAAGGCAGCACACCACCACTACTAGGTATGTGTGTGTGTTCCACAATTACACTTCAAAGTGCCTGCTTGTCATTTTGAATTCTATTGCACTTTGCAATGAGTCACAAAATACATGAAAATGAGCAAGGAAGGTTTTGAGGAACAAAGAAATTACTTTTCCGCCTCACCATAACCTACAGTGATTAGGTGATTCATTATTTTACACCTTCGGCTCTCGTATGTGGACAAAGAAAATGTGATTTACCAACATTTTCAATTTTACAAACCAAATAATAGAGTGAATGAGGCCTGTAAATGAAATGATAGAGGAAGCAGAAGCCAGCTGCAGGCCTGTAGCTGTTTATTTAAATTAATTAAACCACAAAGAAAGATTTTTGCATATTCGCCGATTTCCCAGAGCCTTCTCACCTTGAAACTAGCAGAGATTAAGAGCTTCCAAGAGTAAAAATAAAAAGTATTAATAAGAGATGTGGAAATAAAACTGTATTATCAAGTCTAATTTTGACCCCAAATTATTATGAAAACAATGCAAAGAGATATAACCACTTCTGTGCTGCATTTTTATTTCCAAATTATGTTCTTGTTTCGTCTTGTGTCATAAATTCAGTGCAACCCTTTCCTTTAACTCACTCCCTGGTAGTCTGTGGCAGCTTCAGTTTAGCCTGAACCAAGATGACAGACAGAGAGTCAAAAAGAATGCAAATCCACTCCAGCCATTTAAAAACCTGCCAAAGACCCCGTCAAGAAGGAACAAATACAAGTTTGTGGCATGCTGATGTGTGAAGAGTCTGAGTAGTTGGGTTGCTGTTATCAAGAAGCACTAGTTGTGAGGCTGCACACTGCACAAAATGTTTCTGTATGCGTGGCAGAGAACAGAAACATAAACCTACATGAAAGAATATTAACGTATGACTAGAACGTGCTCTAAGCATCCTGTGTATCAAACCTCAACATCCTGTTGAAATAACAACAAAAAAGATTTTAATGTTACCTTACGCACTTCCTCTAAGTCTGTGTCTACATCTCTTGAACTTTGGCCGGAGAACCATAATTAACCAGATTTTAAAAATAAGAAAGACTTATTTATAAATGGATGATTCAGGCCATTCTTCCTTTCATGTATTTTTTTTTCCCCCCTACAGCTCAAATTAAATTCCACTCATCACAATGAATGGCTAAATCCTCTTCCTGAAGCTCGGAGCATTTAAAGAGAAAGTGCAGTTTCCTGTCCTGAGAAAACAACCCTCAGCAGATCTCACTGAGGGCATTTAAAGTGATTATACTGAATGTGTTTTGATCCAAATGCCACTAGTTACTCACGACCTGCTGGCCTCCTGCTTCAGCTCGGCTCATTGAGGCTGCGTCCAACCGGGCCAGTCACAATCAAACCCAAACCCTGACTGACTGGCAGGACTCCTAATCCCTGCTCCACAAACTTCCACAATAAACACTCATTTATCAGAGAGCACGCATGGTACACTGATTTTAACCCAATTTTTCACTTTTGGTTGAGAAGTTACAACATATGCAAAAAATACTGTTAACCTGCTATGATTACTCGATGCTCCAAATTGCAAAAAAAAAAAAAAAAAAGAAAGAAATTACTCAATAACTGCACGGCCTTGTGAAAGGGATTCAGACTTTTCTGCTCAAAAGGAACACAGTGGCTGGAAAGAGGACATCAGAAAGACAACAAGTGATGGCTCCAGGGACGACCTGCTTTTGTAGTGTTTCAGCATCCGTTTAAGTTCACTCCTGTAGCTTAATGACCTGCAACACATCCCTTTTTTCTTTTTTTTTGCTCACTCTCATCACCCAAAGTTTGTTTCCAGCAGTAGCAGACATCTACACACAAACCCTGATAAACCCCCACTACATAATTTTTAAAAAAGTTATTAAGCTATTTTTCCTGCTAAAATAATGCTCTGTCCTTTGTGTGTTATGCCTTTATATGGTTCCTCTTTCCTCACATCTAAACCTGCTTCTTTAGATTGTAAGGGGAGGGCAAGGTAAAGAGTCTTGAGAAAAAAAAGAAAAGAAAAAAAAAAACACACCACTGCACGGGCATGTCTGTGTGTATGCAGACTTGTCTTTGAACACATCGCTGCAGAATGGGGGAGCAATAAGGCATCAAAGTAGTCTCCCCTCCTCCGAGCCCTGTGTTGCACAGTGACACACCCTTCATCTGCAGGCCTACGAATTGTGAAATGAAAAAAGAAAAAAAAAAAATTTGCATGCATCTTTATCAAAAGTCCAAGGTTTTACTGTCACGTGCTTGTGTAATATGCACACGGGTGACTCTTAATGCTGTGCACAGGACAGTTTTCAGGTAAGTACTGTACAGTGCAGAACTACTGTGACACTGGCATCGACCAGTGACAACACAAAATGTCCACAGTCACCCGAGGCTATACTGATTTTTGGCTGCTATATTGCTACATTACTAATGTGAATTGTATATATGTAAAAATGTAAAGTGTACATGCAGTTACAAAACAAACTGTAAAACAAAAATGTGTATACTTGAGTGTAATTATGCAAATGTGAAGACCTGTGCAGAAAACAGTGTGCAAAACAAGAATAAATATATCTGGGGTTCATCACCCTGAAGGTATGTGCCTGGAAGGAACGTGATCAATAATACCTGTAACAGTATACATTATTATGTAGTGCATTTTGTTGCACACCGCAGCAAAAAAAAAAAAAAAAAAAAAAAATGCACATGCTTGCTTTGTGTGTCCCTGCACTCTTTGGTGTGTATGCGCGAGAGCTTCCTCTCAGTAAAGCAGTGTACAGTATGCTGTAGATCATTACTGTAATTACCGACTACACGATTCGGGGTCGGCCTGTGTTGGGAGAGCCCGGGGCCACGGGATCCTGCAACTTTGCTTCTATTGAAGCATGTGAACAGCCTTAAAGGAAGCTATTAATAGACAGATAATCACAAAGGACACAGTAATCCCTCTACACAGACAGAGAGAGCACAGCTAAACGGCTTGGAGCAGGGAGAGAGAGTACCGGTGTGAATGGGGGAGTGAAACCGGGAGAGAGAGACACTGTGCATAAAAATGTGTGCAACTGTACTTAAAAGTGTGTGAGAAAATATGTGTGTGTGTGTGTGTGTGTGTGTGTGTGTGTGTGTGTGTGTGTGTGTGTGTGTGTGTGTGGCCTAGAATAACCCAAAAAAACCACCCTGCTATTGCACACACACATAATCTCAGTTAGGCTCAGACATCAGCACAAAGAGCAGCCTGTGTGTGATGCTGTCAGTGATATGTCAGCCATATATCCAACCTCTGAAAGCGGTCCCAAAGAAGATGATTTACTGTGTGTGTACATCAGTGGGTATCAACAAGTAATCTTCTGCAAAAAACAACTTAATGGTGGGGAAAAAAGAAGCTCCAAACAATCACCCTTCTGTCAGCATTTTGTAGAAAGATAAAATGGCAAATCTTCACAGAGAGTTGAAGGTAGCATCTTCTAATTACTTGTTTGCCAATCTAACAGTCCAAAATACAGAGATTCAGTATGACTTCACAGTTAAAAAGTTTAGCACTGGTAACCAACTTAAATACCAGTATACTGTGGCACCATTCCCACTGAGGAATATCTGCCTCCTTAATGTCTATTAAGTAACTCAACCACAGCGGCAGCAGCAGCTAACAAATATTGTCATTATCCACTGTTGTCACTTGTTATTTGGTCTTTAAAATGTCAGAAAAGGGTCTGAATTTCCAATTCACAAGCTGACATATTCAAATTGCTTGTATTGTCCAAAAGCAAAGGATATTCAGCTTAGCAAAACAGAAGTCTAAAAAAATTCTTCAGAACTGGATTTTTGGCTTTCTGGCCTCAAAAGAAAATACATCAATCTCATAACATTTTCTCTAGCAAATTTCTTTGAAATCCATTTCCTTTGAGTAATAATTACTAAACAATTTATTTCTGTTATTGTCTGCTCCTGTTTCAGTAAAAACATGACAGTGTTAATGTGACTATATGATAAAAAAATGCATTCATAATAATAACAGATGATTATTAAGTACAAAATCTAATTCTGAGTGTAAAGTGGCAGGACAAATGCAGGAGCGAGTCCATTTATAGCTTTGAAAAGGTTACACTCCACTACAGACTGCCACCTTGCAGCTAATGTTTCCTATTAAAGCGTGATTAAAATCAACATGAACAATAACACAACATATTATCTAGTTAAACATTCAAAGGATTTTTTGCATCAAGTTTCTCACTGGGTTTGACCCGTGGCCACAGTCTCTGACGCTTACCGCAAACTACACAACACTTTCACACTCCTGACATGCACCAGCTGCACCAGCTGCAGCCAAACTGTCAAGTTAACTTATCTCTTTCAAATCACATCTCCATATCGATGCAAAGGACAAAAAGTGATTCTAGCTAAGTGAAAGGACAAAAGGATAGAAAAGCAATTAGTCACCCACACAAAATCTAAATGTATGATTAACCACAGCAATCCCATTAAAAACACCCAAACCCACTCACCTTCACAGGCTGCATAACCCTTCTACGTATGTTTGCAAGTGTAAGCATATTTGATTAAGTTGATCTCATTTCATAATAATCATCTAAATTAATGCTGTTTCATATATAAAACTACCCATATCACTAAGGGCTTTTTACTTCTACCATGCATATTTATCCCCAAATCCATTTAGCTGGTACAAATGTGATCTGTTTTTTGTTTTTTTTAATCCAGCAGCCACGCCGGACAGTCGATGAAAATCGTGAGCGTTTAGCGGCTGTTGAGCCACTCCATCAGTCTCTCTGAGCAAAAGCAAGCCATGATTTGTAAGATTATTATGACAATGTGACAGCAGCAGAGGCTAGCATGGCTAGTGAAACGTAGGCTGTAAAAGAAAAGAGTTGTCAGTGTAGACTATCATGCAATCCATCCATCCTCTTCCGCTTATCAAGTGAAAATCACTGAGTCCTCATAGCAACTGCTACTGTAGCTTCTGAGCCATGAAACCAACATGCAGCTAACAGGCATGTAACATCACTTTATCATTTGCCCTCAGTGATAAATGACAAAATTATACACTCCTCTTAGATTATCAGCAAAGGCAATAACAAGCATTGCACCCACATTATTTGGGATGGAAATTCATTTCTAGATCACCTAAGTAGCCTGGGACATGTTAGTTAAATAAACTATGATTTATAGCAGAGTAAACATAACTGCTGTGCTCCTTTCTTCTCCTATTTAACTCACAAACTGCAGACAGACACAGTTAGGCAAACAGACCTAAAGCCACAGTAAGAATATTAGACAGAGGTTTTGAAGACTCCATTTTACAGATATGAACATTTGGAATAACACTGTCATATTTCATTGTCCAAACGAGTGACTAAAAGTTCACTTAATTTAATCACGTTAACGTGCACACTTTTCCCCAATACAAAGTAAAATAGCCAGTTAACGTGGTGTTTTACATGCAATGTAAAACATCTTTTTACAGCTGGTGTATATTGGTACAGGATTCTGAAAATATATAGATATTTTCATACAAGAAATATTTAGATGTAAACCTCAATTGGTCACAGATCTGAGCACACAGTTTTCATTAAGCCTTACTCTAGTCGTCCATTAGTACTATTATTAGTCAGCAATATTTCACTGGATCTCTGTTTAATGACCATTTCGGCTGACAAAATGCGACTGTTTCTACATAAAACTTACAGCCTTTGTGTTCTGGGAATTGAATGGCCATCAAGGATACTGTAGACACTAGGTCACAGAACTATAAAAGCATCACTACTTCTTATGAAGCTCTCATATCAATGTAACTATTCTGAGATACTTTATGAGTGCAGCTCTGGCCTGTGGAAACACTGATGCACTGCTCTGGCTTCAGCCTCACCCTGATTTTCTCCTCCTCCTCCTCCTCCTCCCTGCCTGCTTAGTTCCGTTTTGTTTCTCAGCTTTGGAAGAGACTCTTATCTGGGCTCCCTGGAAGAGTGGAGTCAGTGCTGCTTAATTAACGGTGGGAAGGAGAAGAAAAAAAAAAAACTTAACTCACAGCACGAGAGAGCAGTTGGATGTCTCACCACAGGACCTCCTAAAAGTCAGGCTAATTACATAACAGCATGAACCTATTGAATGCAGGGTCAGAATCTAGCAGCTTACATTTGTAATTGTCCATTTTTAAAAGAGAGCAGCTTGTAAAATCTGCTGTTTAGTATGCTTATCATACAGCTCTTTAGAGGGAATTCTGAAATACATGGTCTAATGGGGTGACAGAAATAATGCCTCTGCAGTGGATGCAAGCCGGGAATAAACAGTGTTTTTTGCCACCTAGTATGACTTTCACATTATAGCAGCCTTTGATCATTTTAGTTGCTAAAAAATAAATAACATGATGATGATAATAATAACAATAATAATAATAATAATAATAATGAGCCCACACAGTTTCTCCAAAATAAAGTGCCTCCCTCTGTTGAAGAATGAAATCTAGCAAAGGTGATTTCAAATAGGAAACTTCCTAATTAATAACATGAATGAAACGAGAGATTAAGACAAACAAGGGAGCATAAATGTTTCTGCTCACAGCCAATCATGTGAGTGATGACGTCTGTCCATGGAACAAGTGAAATTGAGCTCAAGTAGTCAACTGTTTCCATGTGGCCTGTGGGTGAACTCTGCATGTTGATGGGGTATAAATATGAAGTGGGGCATGGCTACTGGGATAAATATACACAGAAAACTAATGCTTTCAAACAGCGACAGGTTTGGAAACTAAGAGTAAGATTCAGCAGCATCAAAGCCTTTGGCAAAGAAATCCTTGGGAACAAGAGGATGCGACGGCACATATGAAAACAAACAAATAAAACTGAACATTAGATCTGAGAGAGGTTACTGTAGAAATATCTAAACCCTCCGGCTGTAATATGAATAAAAATGTATCTGTTTTAGTACAATTTAGCCTGCCAATAAAATTTGAGAATATTACTGAAAAACAGTTAATTGTTTAATGGAAAATGTCTCGTTACTGTCCTTCACTATCTTTTAGATTATAGTTATTGATGCAGCAAAGGAGAGATTTTAGTGGAAGTGCAAGTCTAGGAAGGGAATCATAGAAATGTATAAGGTGACCAGGCGGCACACTCTAAGAACAGTACGTACACACACACACACACACACACACACACACACACACACACACACACACACACACACAGTGTAAATGGGAAAGTCCCTCATTTCTAAAAGCAGTCAGTGTGTGTGACCGGGTGAACGGGTTTGAATTACAGCGGGAGAGAGAAAGCACGAGCTCCTGAGACACATGGACTCAGTATGAATTATTAAGTACTGTGTGAGACAGTATTCTGTATGTACACACAATTTGTCTTCTGCCAGAAAAACCAACAATCGTGAAGGCATAAACAGTCAGGGCTGCAGGTAAGGAGCAAAGGCAGACATACAGGGCTAATGATGGAGGAATGTGTGGGTGGCGCTGTGGATGTGACCTCTGCACTCCTCGCTGCTGCTTGTGGCTTCCAATTAACTTTACTTACCCTAATAAAGGTGTTGAATTTCAGCTCCACCCCCATTTTAGCCACCCAAAACAAATAGCCAGTATCAGAGGAGAAAGCAGAGATTAACAACACCCTGTCAGCAGCTATAGAAGAAATAACGACTTTTACTTTGGCACCTAATATGAAATATTAAGCTTTTTACAATGTCTAAGCCTGTATTTTTCTCTAAGTACTTGTGTGCAAAAACAACATTAGAATAGCTCAAGGTGACCCATTATGTTCATTTTCGGATGTATAATTTTACTCATGAACTCTACTAAAGTTGCGTTGATGATTCATATTGTGCCATACTAACATGATGGCATCATGCAGTTGCTAAAGATTTGTCAGTTGCATATCCACGATGCAGTTTTCTACAGTTCCAGAAGATGAGTAAACAGTGGTCATAAAAGAATGAGCATGATAAGCGACAACACACCAGTAGGCGTTTAAATGATACTCAAATGGTACTAAGGAGGCCAACCCATGCTGCAAATATATCCCCCACACCAGTACACCAGCAGCAGCAGCCGCCTGAGCTGGGACTGATGGACGAAGCCACGCTTTCACATTGTTTATAACCCTACCGCCTAAATGTCACAGCAGAAATCAAGGCACAGACAAAGCATTTTTCCAGTCTTCTGTTGTCCAATTTAGGGGCGTTTGTAAGAATTGTAGCCTCAGTTTCCTGTTCTTAGCGGACAGGAAAGGCACCCTGTGTGGTCTTTGGTGCTATAGCACATCTGTTTCAAGGGTCAACATGTCGTACATTCAGCATTGTTTGTGATGAGCTGTTATTTGAGTTACTGTTACCTTCCTATAAGCTCAAAGCAGTCTGGCCATTGTTATCTGATTTCTGGCATCAATGAAGCATTTTCATCCAGAGAACTGCCACTAACAGGATATTCTCTCTTTTTCAGACCATTCTCTGTAAACCCCAGAGAGATGGCTGCGGGGGGGAAATCCCAGAAGATCAGCAATAATTAGCTGAAACTAGTTGAGGTCCATACTCAGTTAAATATAATAAGAGTGATAACAGATCCCAGGGTTTTATGATTTTTTTTTTGTTTTTTTTTTTTTTTAAAGAGGGGTCATTATTTAGTACTACTGCTGGTAGTGCCAATTTCTTCACTGCCAAATCTACTTCCAGCTTCAATAACATCAAATGTAAGCAAAGAAAATATTTATGCAGCTGTTTAAGCTCCTTTATCAAAGGAACTGTGTCATGTACTCTGTCTTCAGTTTCCCAGCAGTCACTGCAGGGCCCATGAGCCACAGAGGTTAAACATTACATAAAGGATTAACGTGAAACGAGATGATAACCACTGGCTGTCCCAACATCTGTTCTGTTTTGGTCTTCAAACCAGAAGGACGGGCATGACCCAGCAACATCAGCTGTCAATGCAAATCTCAACAGGATGCAGATTCACAACCAAAAAAAGAAGATCATGATGCTGTGATGAAATTAACATACACATATGACTCATTCGAGTTAAAGCTTTTTGTCATGTTAATCTCTCCTTAAAATTTCTGATTTTGAAAAGAAACTTTCAGATGACAGAACTGAACTCAATTTAACCATGGCAACCAAGCTCAACGGACGCCGGAAAGGGTCAAAGTGCATCAAGTCTGGTCAAAGCACTGCTGCTCAAAGGAATTAGGCTTTTAACGCAGAACTGAAATCACCCTTCATTTCATCTTTTTACCTGAAATTTATTATTAAAAATCTATAGTAGGAGAAATGGGCAATATCCATTTTTCCACACCTTCTTACCCTCCTGACATTCCACTATAATGTATATGATCATAATTATGTTAAAAAACAAAGCAAAACAAACAGAAAAACAAAGGAAGTGTTGAGAGAACCTGCCAAATGGTTTAAATCATGTAAAGATCAGGTAAAGCCAATAGTTCTTGACTGCTTTAATCACATTCTTAAGGAAGGTGAAGCACCAATAACAAGGAGGGAGGCAATAATTCCAATAATAATTTCAATTACCAAAAGAAGGGAAAGACAAAAAAACAAAAAAAAACAAAACAATGTATTTCATACAGACCAATTCCAGTACAGGGAGACCCAGGATAATGTACATCATGTATTACATCTAACTGAACATGTGAATAATGAAAATATTAGGGCAGCAGTAATTAGTTTAGATGGCAAAAAGACTTTTAACTCAGTCCAGTGGGAGTACCTATATTTAGCCTTGAAAAGATTAGGTTTTGAAGAAGAGTTTATTAAATGGATCAAAATTCTGTATAAATTGCCAAATCCCAGAATTAAGTTTACTTCTCTGAGAATATAAACTTAAAGAGGGGTTTAAAGCAAAGATGCCCTCTTAGCCCTGCTCCATTTGCTTTGTACACTGAACCTCTAGCAAAGTTACCATGACCAAGATTTCACACCAGCGTGGTCTGATGGGAGGCTTAAATATTGAAATTAAATTGGCATCACTTCATACTGTTCAATAACGTCAGATGGAGAATTGCATAGTTTCCAGAAAATTCAGGAAACCTACGGTCTAGGTAAAATGAACTTTTTTCAGGTTCTTACAGGCCAAAGCTTACTTTAATGATGAGATAAAAATCAGAAATACAAGGACTCCAATTTAAACCAACAGTAAGAAGGAACTTGTTTCAAGACTATATTCAAAGACGCAATCAGTGCAGAAAAATCAGTAAACTAATAAACTGAACTCTAAGTGGGAGAAAGAGCCTGAGGTTCCCTTTTCAGATTATGACCGGTAGAATGTGTGAACAGATGTTCTAAACATGCAGGGTATAAAGTAGGACATCTCAAATCTGCAGATGTACGGGAAATGTGTTATGTAGAAACTAAACTAAATGCATGTTGTGTCAGAATAAAGGGACATAACCACACAGTGAGCACTGCATAACCACACTCGGTACAGGCATGTCGACATAAACCTACAATGATTAAAGGCTGTTGGTGCTGACACTGCTAATGTTAGCCACACATTGACACACATCAACTAGCCCAATCGAGCAGATAAGATGATTAGTCTAAATTTGAATTAACTGATGAGGAAATTCATAGCCAAAGACAGGCCAATCTTCTCCTATTATTTCTGGAGTTCTTGAAGACACTTCTTGCCACAGCAGACAACAACACGTCAGTGAGCTGAACTGGGATCCATCTGAATTATTCCCATTTTTAGCCACAATCTAGAGTGTGCAAACAGTCCACACAGCTTTCTTCATGTTGGCTGGCTCACCTTTAATTAATGATACTCAATCTAAAATACCCCAAAACAGTTTACTAGTGATCCTTAATCTACTACTTGCAGAGGGCATTTTTAACAGCTTAATGAGCTCGGCACAAATGTTCCACCAGCACAGACTGCTCTCTTGTGGCATTTTGGTTCAATACAGCATGTACAAGTGAATGATGCCAGTGGACAATGAAGTCAGGATCACCAGTCACAGTGATCAGCGATAACTCACCAATCAGAACAGATCATTCCCTTTATAATAAGCAGTTCTCATTTGTACAAGTACAGACCTCATTCATTTTTTTTCACAAGTTATATTTCTATGTTAAATGGTTAACCAGTTATTAAAATAATCTCTTTCAACAAAACAAAAAGAACAAAAACAGAACAAGACCTAGACAGTATGTGTGCCAATACATTCTGATGTTTCCTTGTTTGCAAAAGATTTCCATGATTTAAATCTATAGATCTTCCAGAAATAAAGTTGTACATATAGTAGGGCAGAACTAGTGTAATGGAAAAGCCATATAAATATATATTCATGACCCACATACAAACTCCCCGTGCCCCTATCTCTGTGTTCTCAGGTCTCATACAAGAGTTCCTGCAAGGCGCCAGGCCGCTGTCAATCATTAACACATGCACTTGTCCTGGGTAAACTTTGATCCCGACTGCTGCAGCCAACAACACAACAGATGGCAGAGCTATGGAGGCCCTAGTCACTTTCACTCCAGCACTTGGGTTGTGTCACAGGTACTAAATGCCTGAATTGTATCTCACTACAAAACAACTGCAGCTTCTGTTACAGACATAAGACAAGGCTACACCCAACAGCAGCACCCTCTAATTTTTGCCTTTTTTGTTGTTTCTATCTGGTATTACCTATCTGAGCTTAAAGTTACAGTGCCTGCACAGTTCAATGCCCATCCCTGCTAATGGTGCTTGTGGCATTGGTGGATAATGAATTTCATTTTTAAATAGCAGCTAATTATCCAACTCTCCGACACAAAACACAATCATGTACATTTACAATGTTTTACACTACCTCTATGGAGAGACAAGTACCTAAAGTGGTAGGTTATAGGCTATTATGTGCAGTTAGCATCAAGTATATAGCCAAGGTCAATTCATTATTAAGAAGAAAGGGTTATCTGATTAATTAACAAAAAACAGAAAAAAATAAACACACAAACATGAATATCCACCATTTAGGTTGTAACTAATCTAACCTGAGACACCAGTACTCAGTGTAGCAGAAGTGTTTTTTGGTATAAGTTGGACAGGCCCCCGGACAACCGAAAGGTCAACGATTTGGACCGGCCAACAGCTGATGCATCATATCAAAGTTTCCTTGAGTAAGACACTGTTTTGAGAGCATCAAGTCAAACTCTGAAATATAAAATCTGCTCCCTGAGGCAGCAGCAGGGATGATCACCTGGGACGGTTCAGACAAAGACGCCCTTCACTAGTCTAGGTGAGAGGGCCAGGACGCTCGCAGGTCTTACATAGCAGGAATTCCAAAGGCTGTGAACACCAACACAGGAGGCACTCATCCTTCACTTCAGCTCCCTCACCACCCACTGCTGTAGTGTTTTCCAAAAACACAACGGCCACGTCAGGCATTCCATCAACACATTTTGATGCGTACTTCATTAGGCTAAGTTAAAAGAGCTGGTTATGAAATGTTAATACTACCTGCATGCAGTAATGTTTATCAGAAGCAGACACATAACAAGAGAAACATCAGAAAGGAGGGAGAAACCTCAATACAACATATTCAAAATGATAACTAATGACTTTGTTCTGAAGTTTCAGGACTTTGTCTGATATATCTACCAAGCTGGATTGCCAAGTATTTGATTAATTAAGAAGCAATATTTTAATCACTGATTGCTTGAGCTATACACAAAAACTACCAAAAGCCCATAAGGTTTTGATTTAAATTCAAAGTGTTTTGGGAAGGTATCCAGATATTTATCAGGGGTCAGGCAGCAGACTCGCATATCATAATAATGCGGACTATATGCCTTGGTCGGTCTGTGGACGGTGCTTAAAATTGACTATACACCACCTGATTTTCTGATGACCAACGTGAAAGAATTGGGGTGATATAATTAGCAAATAAATAAATAAAAATTAAACTAAACAAATGGATTAGATAGACATAATAGAGACAAAATGTATTAATGGAGGAATACCAACTGTGCACCTTGGCTATGATTGAGTAGATGGGCTTATTATCATCCTACAGTCCACATATACCATACTTGATTGGACTCTAACTTGAAGTTGGACAGTATGGCTGCTCAATTTGTACAGTGTGTAGACACTTGAAGTGCCCTTCTAGTTCAACATTTGTGACAATTTCTAGGCTAAACTATTATCCACTAAAAATGTTATTGAAACATTTATAGTTACGCAATCCCCCAACCGTAGCTTGTTAAGCTTAACAACAATGCAGATGGAAGCACCGCAGCAAAGCTAACACCTCGCTATGCTACAAACCCAGACGTTCTTTAACAAACTGCAGAAGAATGTTTGGGTTTCAGGATAAAATGTCCTCCTTCCACCAGCAAACTTTCAATTTTCCTGTCAGCCAGCAATAACGCTCATCTTCTGTTACCGTTCCCAGTCCATTTTAAGTCTACCTTTCCATCTGTCTCACACACATGCGTGACAGGCTGGGCCGGCTGGTATCAGCAATAGCCCTTGACAGCAGAGGCTAACTTTAACACTCCATGCTCATGTGCTAGCAACTGTGCACTCCCACACAATACTCTCACATAAAACTGTCACTCACTTAATCAGGTTTGCTCTCCCTATTAGGAACCAGCAGCAGAAACCGAACGTCACTCTGTAAGCTGATTTCAGCCAAACATGTGGACAACAGAAGTTTGGGAGACCCACGCTCTTGTTGTGGCTTGTCAGTACCAAGTCAGGCTGGGAAAAAAAAAAATGTAAAAAGACACCTCGCAGATTGGGTTTCTCCTGAGGAAAGGACAGGGGGGACGAGGCAGCACGTTGGTGGGATTCATTGGCCGAATGGAGACCAGAGGCAGCCACAAAGAGAGCTACAGGCGGGTTGTGCAGGATTCTACATCTCTTTTCTATTTTTTCTGTTTTTTTGCTCCTCTCTCTCTTTTTTCTTAAAGCTAGGGAGGTCAGAGACAGATCAGTCCTCCTACGCCAAGTAGACGTGAGCTTGAGACGTGAGAGGAACCTAATTTGGGTTGAAAATGTCAAGGACACATTCAACCACAGCAGGATATGGCCCACGTTAACTTGGGGTTGCTGTCGAAACCAGATATGCACTAAAAAAAGCTTCTATTGTCATATTTTTCCCCATTTCTGCCACAGCAGCTGTGATAAGAAAGGGCTGATTATAAAGACGCCAGGCAGGAGAGGACAGCACCTACACGAGAGCTGGGAGAGAGAAAAAAAACAACATGTAGGAGCAGGGCGACAGGATGCCTGAATTTTAAAGGAATTCTCTCCACGCAGCAGCTAGTGGGCTTTAGATTTGCTGCAGTAATCCTACGTCACCAGCTAGGCTTCACACGCACAGGAAAGTGTTAATGTAGCAGCTGACAGGTTCTTTTTGTACTCAACAAATCTTGAAGAACAGATGTTCTAACTTATATGCTCTTCATGTGTGACTTTTAGGGGGTGTTTTGTGTTTTGTAATTTGTAATGGATGCACCAATTGTGAATATCTGGGCTGTTTTTGTTTCTTTTATGTACTTTGGTTTTGTCATTATTTATTCCCATTTAGTTAATTTTGTCCAAAAATTTAAAGTTTTACAGTTCCTCCGAGTGACTGAAAATAACCAACAATATAGGGCTGCAACGATACCTCCAGTAACTTGAATAATTAGATTATAAAAAAATCCTCGAAGCCAATTTGTTGATATGATGCTTCGTTTAAACTCTGCAGCGCTCAGGTGTCTCCATGTAAGTAGAGCGTTTCACCCGCACTAGCAGCTTTCAAGTTCTCAGTCTTCTTCTTGTGGATTTAATGGAGGTTGGCTAATCAGCTTAGAGCTGCATTACCGCCACCTACTGGACTGGAGTGTGGATCAGACATTATAAAAAACCCACCTCAGATTCTAAAAATTTCTCCGTCGCTGCAACAGATTCCCTTTAACATTGAGTGGATCATCGCTGACATTTTTTTCACCCCTCCACCGCTCTCGTGTTCCTGTAGTGAGAGTTTCAGCTGTTATTTTTTCCTCTAGTTCAGCTCCCAGAACGGATCGCATAACCACAGTTTGCTAGCAAGCACCGCTATTTGCACTAGCGATCGTTCGGTACCAGAAGGACCTGTCAAAATAATTTTTATACTTTAATCCCTGGTTAGTGACTAAAATAGACCTGCAGTAGAAATGTATTTAGGAGAATACTTGTGAATACAAAGCATTACAACATTACGCTCAGGCAGCCCCCAGTTTGTCAATAAAAACACTGTCAGTGTGCAAAGAGGCGGAGCCATTATAGAGACAGTGAGCTCAGGTGGAGCAAAAGTAAACGTTTTTCTAGCGTCCAAAACAGCAGCTTTTTTTTCCCGTAACCACCATTAAATCTTTACTGGGAAACAGCAGGAAGTCCTTCATCAACCACCTGATTAGCAAGTGAAGAAAAGAGAACTGTGTAACTGCTCCATCCACCGCTGTGTCACACAGTGAAAAACTCAGTACCGAAGTTAAAATACGAAGATGAGCTGTTAATACGAAAAAAGTATTTCTTATCCGATTACTTGAGTAATCGATGGAATAATCGATAGAATACTCGATTACTAAAATAATCGATAGTTGCAGCCCTACAACAATATTTAACTATAATAAAACTGAAGAGAGAAGACATATAAACATCAATCACTGCTTCTTTTGTCATCTTATCTGTAAATAGATTGAAGGCAGTGAACACATTATATATCAACTTATAAATCAGTGCATCCTTAGTCATTTTAACTCGATGATTAAAGAAGAATAAGATTCTCATGATTCCCGGACAGAGAATAAGGTGAGTTTGTTCGTGTTTAGCCGTTGTTTGGCATGAACTGTCTCCTTCCCCCAAACAAGACAACATTAGAGGACTCTTATTCCTTCCTGCAGATTACCCATCTGGCTGATAATGCTCTACCTCTCTGGTTATTCATCCTGCCTCCTGAAATGAATGTAGCCAACTGTAACAGTAATGTAAATTAGATTATATAATTCTGTCTATATTTCCACTGTCACAGCAATATCTTTTAAGTGTGTAACTTGCAGGCTGGATCTATCCAAAGGATTTTTTTGTTGCTATCCCAACTCTGGTGGAAAGCAGGGATCATGCTGGCAATTTTTTCCTGTCCTCCCCTTATCAATGTTTATTACTTTAAAGAAAAAATTACTGCACATGTGCACAACTATCAGCAAACCTAAAACTCTTAAAGTCCCCAGGGGTCTGCAGGCAGCAAGAGCGTGTACTGCTTCCAGTTTTTATTTTGATCTTTTTAGGGATTTTTTTTTTTTTTTGGCCTACACTTTAACCTGTATTGATTCAGAAGTCTTCATCTTTTGCAATTTTTGCTTCACATTCACAGTTATACAGTCCTGCCTGGGAGATGTATACTACAAATGGAGTCTTGTTCTGGAAGATTTAGGTCCTTGCTAAAGGGCAGTGTGCCAGTAGAAGTTGAGGAGGCGAGCGCAGCATCATTCTCACAACCTTTCCTTCAGATATTTTGTTCATTAAAAAGAATAAAACCAAAGATTTCCACTGTTTACAAAGCACAAGCTGCAACTGCACATGCATCCATTCTAAATCAGGATGCTGAGCATAAGCAGCCTTCTTCAGTTGTGTACATTTTATTTAATATGATCACTGCAAAATAGAACTTGCACAGTTTTGAGTGCGTGTTTCACCCAGTCACCCAACAAATAGCAAATTTTATTAATTATAGACTTTTTGGGAATCATTAAAAGTTATTTTAAGACACCACAAAGCCAATTGCGTTAACACATAAGGTGCTGAATGGCATGTTTGTACGTGTTAAACATGACGTTACTTTAAGTTACCGAAGGTTTTTAGATTTTGGCAGATCTAGCAAACACCATAAATACAGAAGCTCACAGTTCTTTGATTTTTTTTTTTTTTTTTTTACATATATAACAAACTAAATCATACACCTACAGCTTAATTGGACCTGTTATGCTGTGTCAGAGCCCCAGCGTCTGTCTAGATTAATATATATAGCTTGAAGGGAGGCAGTGATGTATCCTGAAAGGTTCTATATTTGCCATTTTGCCGTGAAAATATGAAGAAGCAGCTACTTTCAGCTGCTCCCTTATTCGCAAGGGCTCGCCAAAGCAGACAGTGCCGCATGTTTAATTTGGCAGATTTTTTCTTACACAATCCCCGGGATCAAACTAGGGATCTTTCATCTGTTAGGTGAACATGTCAATGTAAAATTATCAAATTTGGATTTCTAGTCTTGTCGAAGGTACGCCCTGGCCCATAAGCTGTAAACCTCTCATGATCCTGTCGATCATTACAATTCTGTGATAAGTGTATACCTGCTGAGAACAGGAGCGGGGCTTGGCTATGAAGTGTCATTGACTGGGTTTATTATGAAAATTACTGGTAGTGTGCGTCATTCTTTTTACCCAACCCCCAGGATCCCCTTGAGGAAATTGCACTTTACTTGTCTTCTTCAAAATGTCTAGGAATGAGGGTGCTGCCAACAACTAGATTTATGTAATCCAGTGTGCCTCATCAAGACCCTGCTTGTCAATTCTGGCTCAAGTCTGACCTGTGACTGTCCCACAAAACGGAGCAGGAGGAAGAGCAGGAAGAGCAGGAAGAGGAGAGGGAATGACATGTGATGTGTTAATCCTGATGATCTGCTAAACCGATAGTGTCAAGAACAGGTTGAGATATGGTCCAGATAAACGCCCACCTCTGCTGCATACATATATACGTCAAGGTAGGTAGTAAATATAGAGCGCCTATGGAAATAAACAAGAAACGTAGCAAAGGAATCATAAAATATGCACCAAACAACCAATCCTGAAAAATCAAGTAGCAAAATATATAGGATAAAAGGAATTTCAGTTACAAACAAATGGGAAATATCTTGAAGCATCTAAAGAAAAGACAGCACACAATCAAAAACTACAACAGGTAAAGACAGAAATAATACTGAATAATTTTGAAAACACTTTAAACAATGAAATGTATTTATAAATATATATCCCCAAGTTCTTTCTGTGAATGCTGTTGTAAAACATTCCCAAACGGCCTGAGCCTTGGGGCAGCCTCAGAGACTGAAAGCCAGTTAATAAAATACAGCCTTGCCCAGCACACATTTTCCTGGCAGTTATATAATGTAGAGAGATTAGAAGTGGCTGTCAGTAATTTATTTAAAAAAAAAACAAATATCAGTCCTCATGTTCTCTACCTGAACGCCACAAATGCATTATGGTCATCTGAAGCTTGCTCTGTTGGTCTTCAATGGCTGATTTCGTGTATTAATTTAATTTTAATGGCTGGTAGCTTAACATGGGGCTTTTGGCATTTGTCACAGAGAGCCTGCTGTTTATCTGCAACCTGAAGTTCAAAACAGACAAGTGGAAGAGACAAACTTACTCCTTGTTCTTCCACTTGGTTGAAGTGGACAAATATGGGAGCGGAGTGAAGCTCAGAGGTTGGTGCGGTTGTCTTGTGACCAGACTGGGAAATAAATGAGACCCTCCAGGCAGCGGTATGTTTGCATTTCAACAGCTCACGATGAACCAAAGGACGCTCAAGTGTCATCGGTGCTCTACATGCCAACGCCGCCATTCACCTAATCTAAAACATGTTCGGTGTGTTCTTGCAATCAGTTCATGTTGACTGCCTTCCCTTTTCAGACTATTACCATGTTAGTTTGTTTTTTATTCCAGTGGATTCCACTTCACATTAAGGCTTATTCAGTGTAATTAAAAAAGCCACATTTAGTACAATTAAACAAAATGCTATCAATTCATTAAAAATGTCACATTAAGCCTTGATTATACTGTGTTGCAGAAAGCTGGAGAAACAATGGCCAAGCAGTAATTCCTGTTATATGTATTTGAAATCCACTGCCTAGGGTGCATCATAATTAAAAAGTCTCCGCAGACAAGGCTGCACAATCACAAAAAACAAGCAGGCAGGCAGATGTGCACAAAGACCCTTAACTTTACTATCTCGTGATGAAATTTGTTGTGCTGACCCAAGCGGACCCTAGCAGACAGGCAAGTATAATCAATTTTTCTGTCTTTACAAGCTAAAACACATTCAGGAGCATTACTTTAGCCTCACATATTTGTCAAAACTATTTCTACACCATACTGATGCAAGAGTGATATCTGATGAACAGGAGTCGCTGACAGATGGTTCTAAAAAGCAAGTTGGTTGTTGAAATTTCCTTTGAAGCCAATACCTGTGTGCTAACTTCTAATGCTTGTGAGGTGCATGAAGGAGGTGATTAGGGCTGAGAAGAGAACAGCAACAACAGCTAAAAGCTAAAGAGCTTGATGACACATTAGGCAGACAATAATGTCAAAGATCAACATTGGTCAAAGTTCATGGCGATAGCTCGCTAATCAGGCGATTTTGTTTTTTTATCTGGGAATGTGCACAAGTTCACGCCTGGACTTCTGCATGCTTTGAAGTTAGTTAGTGTGTGTGTGTGTGTGTGTGCGTGTGCGTGTGCGTGTGTGTGTGTGGAGCAGCTACACGAATCCATCATCGCCAAATAACAGAAAACAAAAGGAGGATACTTCTGACTGCTGGATTGAGTTTTAATCCAGGGAGTGATGTGATTGCATTTGCGCAGATGCTAGTTTATATCGTGTCCTAACTTTTACACTGGATGGTTTTGTTGGTGAAAAACTCTGCTTTGTTTTATAGGGGGAGGTGAAGAGAGCAAAGCAGACAGGTGAGACACAGAAAAATACACCTGGACAAATTTGTAGAACTGTATGTCTAAGTTAAAAAATTAAAGAGCCAGTAAATGTCATGATTTAATACCATCATAGCTGTTATGTGATGCCCAGCCACTTCACTAATGTTCACTAATTATGGCTGGCTAAACCAATCAGCACTGCATATCAACATGCAAACATTTCTTTATGCTAGAAGTAAGCTAGTGTGTGTTTCTCTTTCAAACAAACACTTTTTTGTGTGTTTGGGCCACACAATGGCACAGTTACATGGAGGTTGAATAGTGCAACCATAATAATGGTAGGCTCAGTAATGCCATCGGTTGTCAACAATGCCACAGGGGGGCAGTAGGACAATCACCCAACCCTATCACACAGACCCTGATTTAAATCCAGAGGTTCGGCACGATCCTCAAAGGTCCATGTCAGTGAAACATGCTTCACTTTTTCTTTATAATGTACAGCATTTGCGTGCTTAAAGCAAATCTAAAGACAATCCAGTACAGAAGCAGGAGAAGAGAAATAATAGACAAAATTGATCTATTATAATAGGTGGTTATATTGCTAATTCAGGAGAGCCTGCGTGTGCCTCCTGAAGCAACCGTACAGGGCTAAAAGCAAAGCTCCAGAGGAGCTGCTGAGGCAGTGGTCAGGAGCAGCAGCAGCCTGCGATTGTACTGAGGAGGTGAGGAAATGTGTGGATCTGTGTGAATGCAAAGTGAAGGTGTGAAACTGGACCGTCGAAGTGCTGAAAAAGAAAGACTGTGCGTGTCAGTCACTGAGCCACAAATAAATACAGTAAGACCACAAAATAAACTACTGTTTGTTTACGTACACATCATTGGTCACTTTATTAGGTACACCTGTTCAACTGCTCATTAACACAAATCACATGGCAGCAACCAAGTCCGTTTAGGTATGTAGACATGGTCTAGATGACCTTGTTTAAGTTTAAACCAAGCAGCAGAATGAGGTAGAAAGATGATTTAAGAATTCAAGGATTTGAATCATAGACATGTGCTGCTGACAAATCTGCAGCAACTGTGTGATGTCATCATGTCAGTACGGACCAAAACCTGAGGAATGTTTCCAACACCTTGTTGAATCAGAGCCCCAAAAACATTAAGGCAGTTCTGAAGGAAAAACTGGGTCCAGCCCAGTACTAGCAAGGCATACCAAATAAAGTGACCAATGCCTATACCATAGCAATTATTACTGTGGCAACTAAAGTGTCAGTAACTTTAAAAAAAAAAATGTTAATGTACCATCAGTACCTGCTCTGGATGATTAGTGTTGCAACATTTGGGTAAATCTAGAATAAGTACTGGATGTGACTCTGTAAGGGCAAATACAAAATATTAAAGGATTCCAATCAGGTCCAAAAAGCCCAATTAGGAAGTCATTGGTTAGGACAGGTTTAACTGTACCAAATATTTAAGCATTTGCTATTAAAATTTCAATGTAAATCCCAAAGAATTCCCAGCTGTTCAAAGAACAAAGTCCATTCAGGACAAGCCCTATTCTGTGAAAACTAAGTTTCTCTCAGCTATTGAAAAAACTATACCCTTAACATAGTTTTAAGATGAGTTTTAAGTTTTAGATGAAAGAGACCTTAAAGCTACCTTCAGTCACTTTTTCCTCTTCCTGCATCCTTAGAAGGAACCATTAAGTGACTTTCCATCAATCACAGACAGGTGGGGGAACTGTCTGATTCCTGTCTGCCAGCATTCCTACTGTCAGCACTAAACCACACCATAACATTGCTGTATTTACTCAGGTGAAACGTCAGAGTGCCTCATTGTGTATTACTACACTCAGCTGCATACCACAAATGCCTTATTCACTTAGCATGTCACAATACAGGTCAAAGTGATATGAGGTATGACATTTGAACACAGAACATTACTTGGTAACACACTGACACTCCTTATCTAACAATTTGGAGACCGTGCAATTTAAACCCATTTAAACTGATCTTCAAGCGCTCCTCCCAGCCTGAGGATCAAGACTTCCACAAGGGTTGAAATATCATTTTAAGAGGTCAGATATTACACAGAACGGACAAGAAGCAAAAGCACTGGAAATGTATGGAAAATTTGCTTTCCAGCTCTTAAAAGTTAAAAAAAAAAAACACTTGATTAAACACTATGTTTTAAAGGCAGGGTTCATACACCTTTTCCAGGGTCAAATTCAAGCACCTTCAAGGTCAATTTTCGAGATTTTCTAGCACATTAACACTGGGAAACATATTTATACAAATACATACATACTCAAATTTTTTTCACAATTTTTAATCTCATTAAAAAGATGGGATTATGCAGTAAGTCACTTGACAGAAAACAATAACTACCGATAACTAATTCTGGAAACTTTATTTTCCAGATTGTAAGCAAATCCGGTTACAGCTCTTATGTTGTTGCCATGGCGTAAACTAAGTCTAACGTAGTAACCTGAAATACCCATCAAAGTAGCAATCACATTAGGCTCCATAGGCTCCGCCCAAATGGTCAAAAGTCCCGATATATTGGCCAGGCTGATATATCCGCCAATATCTGTTGATATATCAGTATTGTGCATTTATAATAGCAAAAAGAAATGTTTAAAAAGTAAAGAAGAGAAGCAAGAAACACCCTTAAACAAATGTTATGATTGTTGATGTCACACAGTATGTCCAACAGACAGCGGTCAGCAACTTCCTTATTGGCCACACACGTTTTAGAAACCCACAAATACAACAATCAGCTGATCTGAGCAGAACTGGGCAGTAATCCATGACTACTTGTGACAATAACAACATTATTTTTTAAATGCATCATTGTATTATCTTAGGACTCACAAATAACTACATATTACCAATAAAAAAAAAATCTGTTGGTTTCATGTGTCCAAAAAAAAAAAAAAAAAAAAAAAAAAAAAAAAAAAAAAAAAAAAAAAAGAATTATCAGCTGACATCAGATTTTTAAATCACCAAATATCAGTATCAGTCTTAAAAAACCTATATCAATTGTCCTCTAGCATTAACCTGCTCTCTGCAACCACTAATCATCGACCTACTTGCTTAGACACGTCACTAACGAAAACACTTACATACAGAGAATAGCGAGCCTAGGAGAAAAAAAAAAAAAGAACCATTCAAACAGAGCTAAATCCAACCAGACTGTATACAGTAATGCTACTAAATTCGCCATCCCTGAGCAAAGAGACAAAACACACAACAGAAAGAAAAGAACTAGGTTTTTCAGAAGAATACGTTTCTATGCCGATGTTTTAATGAGCCGTCTACACTTAAACCACCTGAAAGGTCTCCCTTTACAAGCCTGTGTTGTGCAGTTACAGTAGGAATTGTTTGCACCCAAATTACTTACTTAAATGAATCCATTATGCTCTTCATTATTTTCTGTCATATATATATATATATATATATATATATATATATATATATATATATATATATATATATATATATATATATACACACACTTACAATGGTGGGTGCTCAAATCAAACATGGCCACTGTTTTCAAAGGTAAAAGTATGTACAAGTAATCCCTGTGAGCAAATATGTACACTATGTGAAACTGCACGACTACATGAAAAAAAGAGTTATAGATGGAAAAACTTAAAGAGAAGTTTAACACTACCAAGTACAAACTTTCAAGAGTTCAACACGTTTTACTTACTTGAATATTGAACTTGACACTGTGTGTCAATTTATTGCATAAAGGCTCTACGTAAACAAAAAGACTGTGACCGTAGAGAATTTCGCTAGTCACATTACTAATATGCCTGCTAACGTATGCTAACGTTATTCCATTGGTCCACAGTGAGAATTAATCAGATAATATTCATACATTCAAATAATATACTCAGCATGCTGAACTTGGAAGTGAAAAAATATACACATTAAGTTTGAAAACATACTGATCCAATCCTGACACATTGTTACATAAGTTGCATTTTTATGTTAACAGTATAGGTACTGGTACTTGGTATCTGCATTTGCATGTATTTACTTGGTATTGGATTGATAGCAAATTTTGCAGAATTACACCTCTACTTTTCACTCAAGAGAGACACAATAAAAATATCACTTCTACAGGGACTTTTAAGTTATTTGAAACTGTTTACCTGTTTATCCCCATTCAATCTAGCCTCATTTGAAATGTGACAGACTTATTTAATTGTGTGAACATGACTTGTGTTTGATTTGGTAATCATACCTTCTGCCTCTCACCCCACAAACCCCAAATTTCTCACACACACATGCAAACATATGTTTCTACTTACCCTTGAGCAGGGGCAAGGGCGTGAGCTCTATAGGTTTGCCCTGAGAGCGGAACTGGGACGAACTCTGCGACCGCTTCTGCTTGGCCTTCCTGACAGACTTCCGTGAAAATCCGTCCACTTTGTCCACAGAGGGAGCTGTGGTGGCTGCCGAGGACATAGCCCTGCTGACAAGAAACACAATGGGTGGGTGGGGAGTTGAGGTGGGGGGTGGAGGGGTAAACAAAGTCACATTAGACATGTTTAGAAAGCATGTCTAACAACTAGGGCTGGGCGATATGGACCAAAAATTATATCTCAATATTTTTTAGCTGAATGGTGATATACGATATATATCTCGATATATATCTTCCCAAAAGGTATAAACAAGAAGGCACTTCTGAGTCAAAGCTACATGTCCCAAATGTCACAAAGACACTTTCATTAACATTCAGCTGTAGGTGTACATGAGAAATTTCTCAAAAATAAACTATTGGCATATTTAAATCATAATGCTCCTCAAATAAATTAATCCTTTTTCCCTCCATAACAAAGACTCACAGCTGTGCTATTAAAATGTACACAGAAAAGATCCAGAGCAAAACCAGCAAAAGGCTGACTTATTCTTTAAAAAGCCAGTCTCCAGTGAAGTAGACTTCACCAAAGTGCTTCCCTCCTGTGTGTACTCTTGTACATCTAGTACTTCTAGTATTTTAACTGCGCCTGGCTGAGGTGCTGTTGCACCGGCGGAGGACTTCAGCTGTTACCGTAACAGTTAGCTAGCGATGCAGCCATTAGCATTAGCATCGGTAGGCATGGTGGAAACGATGACCTTTTGTCCGGTCTTGTTTGCGGCATTCTCTACAGAATACATTATTCTGCTGCTCATCTCCACCACAACCATCTCCAAATAATTGAGCATTGTTTTTATTTTTAGGGAGAGAAGCAGGGCAGTGTGAAGCTGGGCAGAGATAAATTGGGAGAAGAGAAAGGTGAACTGGTGGACCTACAAGTACGACTGTGACAGACTATATTGATATAAGCAGTACTGTCTCATCTTATATCGCATATGAAAATATATTGATATTTCTTAAAAACACGATATATCGCCCAGCCCTAACCACAACAAACCATTCTGTTTATTTCTTCTTATTAAAAATTATTTTAAATTCCACATTTTGTGTTGTCACATTTCATGCTGCTGGTGCTGTGACCGCTCACTGCCTCCTCTCATTTCTCAGCCAATCACATGAGATTGAGTTGACTTTAAATTACACAAAATCATTTTCAAATTTGCTGGTTTGTTCATACCTTTAATGATTTGTCCAGAACTCATTACACCCATTACATAGAAAGTAAAAAATAATCCTTAAAATCAGTAAAAAGATGAAATAATTTCTGATCTCAACACAATTATTTTTCACTGTAACATGCAACATATATTAGTCTAATGCCAATATTGGCCTTAACTAACCTAAAGCATTCTGCATAATTCCAGTTTGTGTGATATTAAAGTTTTAGGCACATGTAGACCATTTAGCATAAATTTTTTTTTCCCTTGCGCCAAGGTCATGCAACCCAAGAGCAATTTTTTTGGTAGCGAGCACATGCAAATGAAAAAGGAAACATCCACAGTGACAGTTTTAGCTCTGTATGAGTTCATCTTCCTGCAGCATTTCTGTGGTATCACAACAAACCCATGTAGCCATAGCTGACAGCCCCATTTTCCCAGCATGGGAGACAAATTAGGCCTCAGAGTTGAAGCATGGTTACAGTACACAAACATGCCACCTTCCTACCTGCCAACAGACCATTAAAGTATCTCAAACACACACAACTAAAAAAAACAAAAGCACCCACAACAATGGAGCGGCTTCTGCAACTGCGAGCCATTGACACAGTTGGAGGAAACTGCGGAAACGTTAACTGCTGTGTGTTTGCTGCTGATTGCATGTTAAAATAATAATTTAAAAAAAAAAAAATCTAACAAACTGGATTCTCAAGCAGTGACAACAAAAGCAAGCCGCAGCAGAAGTCATACTCAAAACTATTTTCCAAACGACTTTTCTGCACCACACCCATGAAGAAATGTTTGAATGAGTAAAGCCAGGATTTGTTTTCAGCTGTCAGAGGTACAGGTATATCTGGTGACCACAACTGTGGGTGGCTTTAAATATTTTAATCAATAACTACTATTCTCTTTACCACTAGTGGAGAAGAGAATGTAGAGTATAAAGGCCTGAGTGGTTATGTGTGCATCACATCTCATGACAACGTAAATACACTCACTGTTTATTTTAGATGCTCTGAAACCTCATATCAAACAATCTTCCGCCGCAAAGTATCCCCTGATGTCACAAACTTGCAGATTTGCCACTTCAAATTTATTCAAGGACTTGTAGCCCATATTGGTTCCAAAGCAGAGTAAAAGGCCGTTCTTCGCTGCAGGAGCAGTCATTAAAGAAACAAACTCCTGTGCGGCTAGATGTTTCCTCAAAGTTACACATATGCAAACTAACCTTGTTTTTGTGATGCTCTTATTAGATTATCAGTGTAGCATGTATGCTGTATACTACTAGCTTATGGTCCGTACACATACATATGCATGCACATTTTCATCCAGACAGCAAGCAGAGAGGGTTTTTAAATAAACAAATATATAGATAAATAAATAAAAGATTAAAAATATAGCATGAAAAGGACAGAGTGGAACAGACACTTTTCATTGTTTTTAAACGCTCGTTTTTTAGTCACCCAGACTGGTTGTGCCACATACTTTATACACTGCCTCCATCGAGTCTCATCAAGTCTCATAAGTAATTACAGGATGGAGGTTATAGCTGTTAAATGTAGTTCTATGAGTTAATAAACTCAGGAATGCAGCCTGTAGTGAAAGTAAAAAATGAATGTGATCAATAAAGAAGTGAAACATTCAACTGTTTGTTCAGTCAGATGTGAGTGTGTTTGGCTTTAACTGATCATATTTTATGAGTAATCTCACTTTCTTCTTGCCAGTGTACAGTATATGGGAAAAATACAAAGCTCAATATCAACCAAAACCCACTTATAGAATAAAACTGACTTCTGTCAGTTAACATGAGCTTAATCATTTTTATGAGTCAGGACATAAGGAATCTAACTGGCCTCTGATGTCAGGAGGGGACAAAGCCTGATCACTAACTCACCTGGATGCCATGAAGGCCTGAGAAGAAATGAATTAGAGGACTAACATAAATCCTTATGTAATAAGACATGAATAAGATGCTGCAGGCTGCTGTCAAAGTCACAAAGGCTGCCATGCAGCATGTCCAGCAAGACTTGTATATAACAGAGTGGACAGACAAGGAGAGGTAGCAGGACAGGCTTGGCATCAGTACAAACACATACATGTACATCATCCTGCTGCCTGAGGATATGAATAATCAAAGCCTTTCAAATGCTCTCTGAGGATGCACAGCTTATTGTGCATCATCATATAAAATCTACAGCAGTTTAAATGCTGTAGAATCAAGACTGTCAACTGTGATAAGAAGATACGTTTAAACAACTCCAAAACCACAATTCTCTCAATTTCCTGATAAGCACTGGTTTGAAGATACATTTACGTCATATGGTCATTACAAACTGACTGTAAAAGTATGTTTACATTAGAATAAGCCAGCCAACAGGAGAAAAACTGCATTTCCAGATCAATCAATGTTGGGATTTTCAAATAGCAAAGCCTCGAGTTTAACCATAAACAAGGTCTCAACAAGCTATAGTAGAACACTCTATTGAGCAGTCACTGAGTTTGTTTTTTTTACCCAAGCTGTAATGCAACTGTTACAAGCAAATTTGGTGTTTTTAAAAAAAGTGTTTTGCAGTTGAAAATCTCAACAGACTGGAGGCAGATCTAGAGTCAGCAGTTAGAGAAAATCATTAGAATCTCCCAGTGAAACTTTCAAATACGGGTTATCATTTGAATGCAGATGGAGACCATGGTTCAAACTAGGGCTGCAACTATCGATTATTTTAATAATTGAGTATTCTATCAATTATTCCATCAATTAATTGAGTAACCAGATAAGAAATACTTGTATTTTTTAAATGTTCATCTGCATATTTTAACTTCTGTAGCTTTAAAGAAGTTTTTTGCTGTGTGAAACAAACAGTGATGTATGGAGCAGCTACAAAGTTCTCTTTTCTTCACATTGACACTTGCTGATCAGGTGGTTGATGAAGGACCTCCAGCTGTTTCCCAGTAAAGGTTTAATGGTGGTTACAGGAAAAAGCGCTGCTGCTTTGGACGCTAGAAAAACGTTTCCTTTCGGTGCGCCTGAGCTCACCGTCTCGGTAACGGCTCCACCTCTTTGCGCTTGCTACGCCTGTGCAGACAGACTGCATGTAACACAACTGCTGCTGTTGTGTCAGTGTTTTTGTTGAAAAACTGGGGGCTGTATGAGCTTAATGTTGTAATTCACAAGCCTACCTCTAAATACGTTTCTATTGCAGGTCTATTTTAGTCACTAATAATGGTTTAAAACATAAAAAATATTGTGACAGAGCCCCTTGGTGCCAAACAGGTGACCAGGGTGGGGGCGGGGGACTTCTTGTCAGTGCCCAACGGTTGCTAGTGCTGATGGCAGCTCCCGCTAGCAAACTGTAGTTATAGCGATCAGCTCCGGTAGCTATCAGCTGAAATTCCCAACACAGCAAGCGCAACACACACGTACACACATGGATGTAGCCCGCAGTGGAGGTGTGGAAAACCATGTCAGCGGCGATCCACTCAGTGTTAAAAGGATCGTTTTTCCAAATGGCAGAAATCAGTCATTGCCTTTCACCTTATAATAGCTGGGATAGGCTCCCCCCACCCCCGGCCGACTCTAAAGAGGATAAGCGGAAGCCAATGGATGGATATCCATTGCAGCAACAGAGAACTTTAATGCGGGTGAATCGCTCCACTTACACGGAAACACTTGAGCGCTGCAGAGTTTAAGCATCGAAGCAACACATTTTATGTCGAGTATTCTTTAATAATCGAATTATTCGAGTTACTCAAGGAATCGTTGCAGACTTAGTTCAAACCAGACCTTTCCCATTGCTACCATAAATTAGTACAAGCACATAGGTTAACTCTAACCAGAATTGGTCTGGGTACTAACTCAATTCTGCCTCCAACATCCTAAAAGGAAAACAAAACAACCCTCAACAGCCCATATATGGAGTCAAATAAGCTATTTCTATGATGAAATACAAGACAACAGATCCCAAAGGATGGGTAAACATCTGTCCACTGTGCAGCATACTTCACTGTCAAACATGAAGCCAGACTCTGATGGTCTGCCCAAGAAAGGTGGCCATCTGATATTCATTATTTATGTATTCATGTTTAAGTAGGGTTGTCAAAAAATTTATCAGATAAGACACAAGAATCTATCAGAGTGGACACTCATTTGTAATAGTAACGATGCAAACAGTGTCCTCCTCACCACCTCCAGCTGACACACAACTTCACCAAGCACCACTACAGCCAGTCAGCCATACAGCACCTCCCCTCACTAGCAGGTAAATATATGTACCACAACAAACCTGGTGAAGCATCTTAAAGACTTAAAGACTTAAAGACTGACCCCCCCAGTCTTTATGAGGAATTTTGTGAAGTCAGTAAAGCTTCTGAAATATTAAACAATTATCACAAACGTTAACCTGTCCAGCACACAGATTAACAATGAGCTTTGCTTATATTTTTTGCAACTGCTAGGGACTGTGTGATATAAATTTCACCATCTAATGGTGAGCGCAAGAGTCTATATAGCCAAATAGCTAGCAACATACAGGCTAATGTAAATACTGATACAGCATATTACTTTTTTTTTGTTTTTTGCATTTATCTCAGAGTACACAAGACAATACACAATAGTTTGTTTTTTTTTTAATTAAATTTTCTAACTAAAAGTTTGTTTTGTCCTTCTGGATTAACCAATGGTAAAATCATACGCCATATCTACCAAAATTATGGTGTTTAACATAATTCAGCACTATGTGGGTTGAGCTTCAATTCATTTGTCCAACATGGGGCCTTTTGCTTAGTGCATCTCCATTAGTATGGCCCTCTGGAAAAAAAAAAAAAAGAAAATGTTGCCAACCTCTGGCTTAACTGACTGAAATGTAACCAGTTTTATTTAAATCTGTACTTCCTGGGTGGTAGCTTGAAACAGAGTGGTAAGCAGTTTTAAAACACAATGTAATGATCTGCTGTTCAGCGGAAGGTCAGTGTGAGCATTTATCTGTAGTGGCTGGCCGATGCTTCCATTTTAAAAAAAAATAAAAAAACAAAATTTACTTCCCACCCAGGTTAGAACTGAAACAAAAGACAAATAAATACTAGCTAAAAATATTTTCCTAAAATGTTTCAGCCCTGACCCCTAATCACTACACACCTACAAACAAGCCAGAAGTCATGATCATGTATACAAGAGCAAACAGGATACTTTGCTAAATTACCACAGCTCCCTACAGACACAGATTCACAGATGACTATAGCAATTACATGACAAGAGTCATCCATCAATACTACTCACTGTCTTCGCTTTCATTCCCACCCAGCAGTTAATGATCCAGTTGTGTGAATGCCTTCTCTTTGGCATCAGCACCATCAGCGGTGTGGGAACGTACCTCCAGCTAAACACTGATCTGTCTGATGGCTGGTTACTAGCTTTAAATTCTCCATCAGCCCGCAGGTAACAAACTTAAAGTTCTGCTGTTCTTTAAAAATTGTATTAAAAAAAAAAATTATATATATATATATATATATATATATATATATATATATATATATATATATATATATATATATATATGGCTGAGTGCAACACATGTTGGAGACTGATTTTTTCTATCCAGTGTAATTGGAAACTTAATTTCCTTCCACAGATGAAAGTTTTGCCATTCAAAACTATTCAAATGTGCGCCTAAAGAGTATGTCAGCCTTATTAAAAGACAGGCAGACTCTTCAGTTGAATGTTTCACTCTTGTGTACCCCCCCCCCCCCCCAACACACACACACACACACACACACACACACACACACACACACACACAAAAAACAACAAAACAAACTGCCAACTGACACTTCACCACTTGTCCTCTGCTGCTGCAGGTATAGAGCCTTAGAGAGACCGGACAAAGCAAGGATGAGGCGTCACCTTCATTCAGTGATAATCTCTGGCTAATGTCTCAAAGTGGACTAGCTCTGACGTACACACTCTCTGACACCTCTTGAACAATCAAGTTTTATTACTGTAAAAGGTTTAATAGTCACTGCTAGCTACCTTTTAGGAAGTCTCAATAATTTTCTCCTTCATCTCCTCCAAGATTCCAAGCAGATGTATTATTAGTTACTTGCCTAACTAGTTTGTTAACTGCTTTAGCAAAACCATTCATTCTCTGGTTGCAGATTCTCGAATGAGAAGATGTCACAAGTCTCTCAGTTGTGATGATGAGAACTGAATGCCTTAGCATTCCTGAACTGCTTATGAAACTATAATTAATTTGAGGATGTAACCTTGGACTCATTTTCTTTTTTTTTTTCTTTTTTTTTACATTTTATAGACAGAGGAAGTAATGGATTTAAGAAGAATATCATCAGGAGACTGACCAAGAATCATATCATATTTTGGACCGACATTACAGCCCTTTTTGCTCATGATTTACATTGAAATGTAATACAAGTTTTATGCTCTGCTAGGATAACACAGAGCTTCATTCAGCTCTAAATAAAGAATGAAGCAAAGATTCAGCAGTAACTGGCTCTCAGTTGCTACCTGCTACATCACAAATGACAACAATAAACAGTACAAATTAGTACTTTTACACTTCCAGCACCAGTGACCAAACTGCAACCAATCACCTACAGAACAATCTTAAAACAGCCACATTACTTTCCTTACCTGTGGAAAGGGCCACTGGAATCCCCGTATACAACCATCAGTCCCTCACGTTCAATCTTTCACTCTGACTAAACAGATAATGGCGACAACACTCCACAACACACAAGGGAGAGCAAGACTATGCCGCCTGGTCAGGCGTATGGCACCCAAGCACCAAAGCCATTCTCCTCCCATGCCTCTTACATAAGAGAACAGATGACATCCAAACAGGCTTGGTGAGGGTGGGATTAAAGAACAAGGAGGAAGGAGAAAGGAGGGGTGCTTAGCAAGCAACAGGGAGACCAACAGAAAGGGAGGAAGAGGAGGGAGGAAGGGAGCTGCTGTATGACAGGAAGTCAACAAACAGGCAATGGCAAGGCAGAGAGAAAGAAGCTGGAGTAAGGGAACAAGAATGCACATGCTAACATGCACAAAAATACAATACTGTGGATGAAAGGGATGCCAGGCATACTAGCTTCAAATGTACATTTACAGTCATGGAAAAATGAACATTTTCACAGGACTCTGTGCAGCCCCGTAAAAATTATGACATTGGACTTTTGGGCTGCCTTACTGAGGCAGCATTCAATTGTAATGTTAAACAAATGAAACAGAGCAGAGTCGCGTCAAGTAGGTACTAGTGGAAAAGAGGCATTAGAAGAATATGGCAGCACGGCTCAGGTCTGCAAAGTTGCATCTGAACAAACCACAAGACTTCTAGAACAATGTCCTCTGGACAGACAAGACCAAAAAGGGGAGATGTTTGGCAATAACGCACAATAATGCAATAATGCTGATACGCTGTGCTTGGAGGAAAACAACATATCAATGCAAACATCTCATACCAACTGCCAAGCACAGTGATGGAGGGGTGATGATTTGGGCTTGTTGCGCAGCCACAGGACCTGGGCAGCTTGCAGTCATTGAGCCCACCATGAACTCCTCTGAATAATAAAGTATTGTAGAATCAAATGTGAGGTCATTTGTCCAGTTCTTGAAATAGGCATGCATAATAATTTTCCCCATTGCTAGATTAACCTTTGGCTTATTGAATGTCAAAATGTCACAGTCAACAAAACTAAAAAATAAAATTAAAAAAAGTCATTGCCATTCATCCCAGCTAACATCTACAGGTTAGGGTTCTAGCGAGGAAAAAAAATTCAGAGCCCAGGGACGGGGGTCCCCTTGGTGTCGGACGACAGCTTGCTAGTGCTAATAGCCGCACCCGCTTACTACTTGTAGTTATGGCGATCAGTGAAATTCTCAGCCTGGCACAGTGCCAATCAACCACGGGCTAGAGCCCTACAGGTGTCTTGGTTTGTCCAGCCAACACTTCAAAACATGGCTTTGATAATAAAGAAGGAAGGGAGAATCAAAGGCTTTTTTTCTTTTTTGCTAATTAAATAATTTTGTCCGCTCGTCCATACCAACTATTAGATATGCACAGACTGGTTTTTTTTATTTGTTTTTATTACTATTTATTTTCCTTTTTTACTAAGAAAAACATAAGCATTCATTATAATAAGCCAAAAAAAAAATCTATAAATATTTATCCAGAACAAAATGAATGTGACACAGCAGATAAATTTCCAGCAATAACTGTCTTATCAGTCAAAACTGAAGATACCTGGTGTCCTTTGACAGTCAATTAAACAGTCAGTGTCTGTGTATGCATTATTTTTGCATCAAAGCATCTTTTGTGCAAGTTAAACACAAGATACACCCATAAATCCAGTCATTCCTCTTGCTTTGCAGCTTTTACTACCTCCATGAACAAGGGCCATGCAAGTATCATGCCTATCACAGCGACAAATTACTGATACAACATAAAGAGGACAGGTTACTTTACATTTCAATCCCAAAAAAATGCTAACAAATGGATAAGTGGTCCCTGAACTAATAACACTGGTATGAATCCCTGATCTACTGCTCTAAATCCTCATACTTCACAAAGTCTCCTGTTGCTACTATCTGCTGAATGCTGCAACCTGACAGCATGTCTAATTGGTGTGATTCATTCATGGGATAATTACACTGTTCACACATCCAAGTACAAATAAACTCAGCAACTTTCAAACACACACACACACACACACACACACACACACACACAAAACCATACAGAGCTGATAAGGAGGAGGCAGTTACTGTACCAACCTTGTCATAAACACAGCAGACTTTGGATGTTAAGCTATCTGCGTTAGGGCTGGACCTGCCATCAACATGGTGAAAATCTAAAACCTTGAAGGTGAGCCAGACGTGACACAAAGCAGGCCTTCATAAAACACAGGTAGTGCAAATACCATCACACACACACACACACACACACACACACACACACACACACACACACACACACACACACATATATATGAAAAGCCACACCTGGCCTCCTGCAAAAGACTGACTGACGGTCTAGAGTCCAGGTAGAATAAAAGCAAAAATATGAGCGACCAGATAACACTTCACAGTGGTGATGATCTCTCTTATCGGTTGCATTAACAAAGGTGGCCCGTGCAAGAAAATATAACGTGACATTTTTAGAGGTAAGAAGCCAGTCAGACACTGTGTCTTAGTGCAGAGGCAGTCAAAGTTCACACAGGATTATCACCACACCATTTGACAGTTGGCTTCACTTGACAGGACAGCTAAACTTGTCTCAGGCTGGGTTCACGGGGCTTTTTCAACTCACGAGGATTAAACATCCGCATTTACTTGGAACGAACCAGCCCACGGCCGAATGCGTTCCTGGGCCGCTACATACACCAATAATACAGTAAATCCAAGCCTCTGCACAGTGCAATTTGATGTCACATATATGCTGTCATCAGCTAGAGCGGCAAAGTAGGCCATCAACTCTAAGGTCAAAAATGAAGCCGTTCAGGAAAGCTGGCGTTAGCTTGGCCATATTGGGCCTGGCAGCAGCAGCGGCGGCGGCAGCGGCAGCAGCAGGAGGAGGCAGCGCAGCATTCAAAACTTGACAGCGCGATAGCCTCACTATCGTTAACTAGCTAGCAGTGTTAGCATTCCGACTAACCGTTACAAAGCCGCACAAAATGGTAGATAGTTCCCTCCAAAGACTCTACAAAATGCTAAGGCATTCTAGCCATGAATATAAAGCGGCTTTTGTGTCAAAGCTTTGAAGCTTTATTTTAGAAAATTGCATTTTCTGTAGCTAGCTAACGTTAGTGCAACGCTTATCGCGGGTTAGCTCAAGTTGAACATGTAGCCTTAGCTTAAGACCCGCCACCAGCCAAGTCAAACACAAGAAGCTGATTAAAATCTTAAAAAAAAAAAAAAAAACTGCGATTATATCAAAGCTAATGTGTGCTAATAAGATAGAATTACCTGGGCGGGCTCGGGCGATCACCCATCATCCCAGATGTAAATACGGGGCAGTGCTAATGCTGCTACTGTTAGCTAGCCCTCACAGACTGACCGGGCTGGGAAACACACACCGTCCCGAGTCCCGACCCGAGCCCGACAAGCTGCAGCCGACCAAGTGGCTGGTAGCTCTCCAATCGTAGTACTTTACCTTGATCCTCTGCGGTTCGCAACGGAGACGGCGGCGAGGAGTTATCCTATGTTTGGAAAGCTATCGGGCTAATAGTTAGGCTACCTCCAGCTCGGTGAGAACAGCCTTTCCCCAGCAGCGGCGGAGCAGTAGGAAAATCTTTGGCCTGAAACAGCCAAACCCACGAGTAGCTTTCCTTCCAACGGAATAATCCTCAAACTCCCATTAATTACAAAATACAGCTATATAAACGATTAGGTTAACGCAATTACATTCCCGTTACTGGTTCGCTCGCTCGTCTTCCCCAAACCCCTGGATGTTGGTATTTTCCTTTGCTCGTTTATGGTCCGGGGCTGTTTCTTTTCACCCTATTGTCAACACTGCTGGGTTGAGACCATGGCACACATAACAGAGACGCAGCGTAGCGTGCTAGACGAGCTATTGGAACGACCTACAAAGACGATTGGATGCGGGAAGCGATGTCCGCGATTGTGATTGGACAATCGGAGCTGTCGATCACAACGCAGGGAAACGCTCCGAATTCGTCGGTTCGGTAGAGGAGAAGGGACAAGGAAAAAGATCGGGGCAGAGAGCGAAGTGCTGTGTGTATGTGTAGAGTGTTCACCACGCAGCGTGCTGGAATGAGGCTAAACCTGTCCGAGGCCCGGCCCTGCACCTCAGCTCTCTGTGTCTGCACTTTAAAGCTCGTTCTGCCTCATCTTTCATTGCACATTTAGTGTTTTGAAGACCTCCCTTGAAGCCGAAGCAGCGCTGTGTGAAAGACGAGTAGATTTCAGTACTAGAGCCGAAATTAGAGAGGAACATAGCGGTGAGAGTTACATAACTATGATATATAGGTCTGTGAATGCGCTATATAGCTAATGCTACAGCATGCATGGGCGTACGCAGTGTGTTCCCTGCACTCGCTCGCTTATGTGTGGTTTTCTCTTGGTTTCTAGGTTCTACCCACATGTTTGAAATAACACGTTTGTTGTTCTTTATAAATGCATTGATTTATGCTCCACCTTTATTGCCTTTGTAGAAAATTATACAAATAATTTTAGAATTAATTTTAAAAACTGTTAAATGCAATAACACTATTACTACCATATAATGCATAAGTAGTCACTATACTGGAAACACAGTGTCAACTCTCAAGTTTTACATAGGCCTTACTGTATATTATGTATTTGAATTACTGACACGTCAATGTATAAGTAGCAATAATTAATATGGCACATTGTGGCAGAGCTAATTTTATCCATCTTATCAACTTATGAGACAAAAGGTAATCTTAAAGGGGTCCTCAATTTCCTCCAAAAGAAAAGCAAAGATTTTGCACCTCTGCAGAATTTTTCTGTAGTTTACTGTATCTGTGGTTTTGGTGTCTCACTAGTCAGTTTGCCTCGTTTTCTGTAGTCACGGTAGTCACAGCATCTCCCTGGGATTGCTCTGTGAATATCTGATATTTTTCCCCTGTTTCGCTTGTCATTTTCATCCATCTGGTTGTTTACTGTCTCTTTGTGGTTGGGTTTCTTGTTTTGTTTTCATTTCTCATCTCTTTTTGTCAGTTGGCATTTCTCTTATACTGATTAGGCATAACAATATGACCACCTGCCTAATATTGTGTTGGTTGCCCTTTTGCTGCCAAAGCAGCCCTGACCCATAGAGCTCTTTTCTACTGACATGGTGCCAGTGCCAGGTGCTCGAACCGTTCAGCACTTTTTCTGCTGCGAACTCACTCATTTCTCAGCCAACAAATTAGTTCTGTTCCAGCACTATAAACTAGCTGGTCTGGAGCCAAGAAACATGTGATGCAAGCGGAAGAGGGGCGTGGCTCTGCCATTTCAATGTAAAGTTTTGCAATGCTATTTCACGTCAAGGTGTGTAATACACAAGAAAAGCGATGTGCTTTTCACGGTCATGAATTAGGTTCAGCCCCAAGGCTGAACTTGCTGCTTAGTATCAGTTCATAACAGATAAAAGGAAGCAAAGCACATGTGTGTCATCTTGTTCATAATCGCTGTCTGTGTATGCTTCTGTGCCACACACAGATGTCGAAGTAGTTTTGTTTGGATGGTAAAATATGTTCGCAGCACAAGAAATAAAGTTCTGCCATGTTTGTGCCCTTCGGCTTCCGTTTCCGGACGAGGAACCGACCACACCCACATACGTAAAGGATCAGCTTGCAAAGCAATGGAAATGCGGGCTCATTCTTAAGCAGTTCACCGGTTCCTTGGAACTGGTACCAGCACCAGCACTGGCACGTTTCCACTGACAAGAGTGATGCACCTTGTCAGTGGAAATGTGGTAATAATAGCATGGACTCCACTAGACCCCTGAAGGTGTGCTGTGATATCTGGCACCAAGATATTAGCTGTTATGTTAGATGTTATTAGAAAAAGATCCTTTAAGTCCTGTCAGATGTGATGTGGGGCCTCCATGGATCTGACTTGTTTGTCCAGAACATCTCACACATGCTCAGTTGGATTGAGATCTGGGGATCTGGGGAATTTGGAGGTCAAGTCAAAACTTCAAACTCGTTGTTGTGCTCTTCAAACCATTCCTGAACCATTTTTGCTTTGTGGTAGGATGTATTATCCTGCTGAAAGAGGCTATAGCCATCAGGGAATACTGCTTCCATGAAAGGGTGTACATGGTCTGTAGCAATGCTTAGGTAGGTGGTACGTGTCAAAGTAAGGTCCACATGGATGGAATGACCCAAGGTTTCCCAGCAGATCATTGCCCAAAGGTCACATTGCCTCCACTGGCTTGCCTTTATCCCATAGTGCATCCTGGCACAAGGTGTTTTCCAGCCAAGTGATGCACCCAGCCATACATGTGATGTAAAAGAAAATGTGGTTCATCAGACCAGGCCACCTTCTTCCATTGTTCCATGGTCCAGTTCTGATATGCACAGTTGTAGCGCTCTGGATTGCAAAGCGGAGGGTGGTCAGATCAGCTCAATATATTACCAGGTCTAAACTGCCCGCCATCCAGGACCTCTGCAAACAGCACTGTAGGAGGAAGGCCCAGCGGATCCTCTCTGATCCCAGCCACCTCAGCCATTCACTCTTCACGTTCCTGCCGTCAAGCAGGCGGTACAGGAGCATCCAGACTCATAGATTCAGGGACAGTTTCTACCCACAAGCCATCAGGCTACTGAACTGCTGAAATAATACTGGATATTTGCACATAATAGTTTATATATACATGTTATTTTGCACAATCATTGTACACATTGCACATTAACACCATCACCTTGCACTACATCTGGTATGGTGTGTGTATATATATATACATACATACATATATATATATATATATATATATATATATATATATATATATATATATATATATATATATATTAGGGGTGGGACTCGATTAAAAAAATTAATCAAATTAATTACAAGCTTTGTAATTAATTAATCAAAATTAATCACATTTCAATATTTGACATGAGAAATATTAATTTAAGTTTGGTTGATGAATGAATCAATATACATAAGCTTAAACTTCAAAATTTTGTTCATTTTCCCACCAATGTACTACACAGACCAACGAAGGGTGGAAGTGCTCCTGAGATAAGCAAACTCCTGAAATTAAAGTTAAGGATCATAACTGGATAGTTTTATTCAACATTAATGTCTCACTTGTTAAAGTTGGAAATTAATCATTCGCTCAGCTGTATTCCTTGATGTTGAAATGTGTTGTGCTTGTTTTAACAGCTTATTTTGAATTAAAGACTTAAAATTAAACCACAAAAAGGAGAAAAAGTTCGTTCTCCGTTTAACCAGCTGCTTTTACACAGCTGTGCTTCGCACTAGGCGACATGAGCTACGCAGAGGTGACGGCAGCTGATATGAAGGCTAGCCGCTCACTTCCGGCCTTTGTGGTGTTCGTGGGCTGCGAAAGACGTGGGCCGGGTCCTTCGCAGGATGCGGACCCTAATTTGGACATTGTGCGTCGATATAATCTGTATGCCGGGAACTCGTGCACTGAGAAACGTTCCACGGTGCAAAGTGCGATTAAAATGCGTTAAAATTTTTAACGCGTTCATTTCCCCGTAATTAATTAATCGAAATTAACGCGTTAAAGTCCCAGCCCTAATATATATACATATATATATATATATATATATGTGTGTGTGTGTGTGTGTGTGTGTATAGTGCTCTGTATTTTGCTTCTATATTTATTCTATCTGTATATAATCTTTACAGTCTTTTTATATAGTTTTATACATAGTTGTCCCTCACTATATCACGGTTCACTTATTGCAGCTTCACTGTATCGTGGATTTTTTTTAAAAATATTACTAATTTGCAGAGTTTTCACTATATTGTGGGATTTTGTGGAATATAGGTATTTCTGTAATGCCCCATAACTATATTCATCACATGGATGAAGAGATAAGTTATGCCTACGCCTTTAGCAGAAATAGAAGTTACAGCCGAGGGCGAAGATTCTGCATCACCTTCATCACCATCAGTACTGCACGGCTACATAATTCATCATCTTCATCATTCATGTTGTAGTAAGAGAGTGGGAAAGGTTTATAGGAGTGTGGGAAGGGTTTATAAGGCCTTAAAATATATATAAATAATAAAATAAATATATAATAAATATAATGCCCCTACTTCACGGATTTTCACCTATCGCGAGGGTGTCTGGAATGTAACCCCTGCAACAGGTGAGGGATCACTGTAGTTTACTTTATATTCTATTTTTTTAAGTGTTAGTTCATGTGCAAAATTGTTTTTGGTCTTATATGTGAAACATTGAGGGGCCTGGGCCTAAGAATTTCATTGCAGGTAGTGATGTGCCATTGTTACCTGTAAATGACAAAAATAATAAACTAAACTAAACATGCTCATTGTTGGTGCTTTTGGTGGTGAACAGGGGTCATCATGGGCACCTTGACTGATTTGTGGCTATGCAGCCCCAAACACAACAAACTGTGATGCACTGTATATTTTGTGGGCAAGAAGCTGCAACCACCCTCCCACGAGATCCAGAGGCAGGCAGAGAAAGACCCAGGAGACCCGGGTCATCCACGGCCCACCAGGAGCACAGAAGACCCGAGACCACACATCCCAATGGCAACTGCGCGCACACCCCAGAGGAGTAAGACCCCAGACGGGGCCCCCACGGTCAACGGGCCAGAGCCCAGAGAGCCAGAGGCAATGAGCAGCCCGCCCCCCCAGCAGGCCGGCCCCCCCAGCACGAGCCGAGAATGCAGCCCCGAGGCCCCAAGGGTCCCTGGGGCCCGGGCCTCACATTTTTCTATTTGAACCAGCGTTAACCTTTTGGGCAGTTTGAGCTACAGTAGCTTGTCTGTTGGATTGGACCAAATGGGCCAACCTTCACTCCCCAAGTACATGACTGAGCCTTGGCCACCTATGACCCATGGTAGTGCTAAGGATTTTTTTTTTCCATGAGTCCATTTTTTCTCAGTGCACTCACATCTCTTCTGAAGCTTATGTTTATGAGTCCAAACGAAAGTTACATGAGTCCAAATTTTCCAAGGCAAACTAATGCCAAAAGCATAACCAGAGAATTGCCATACTCATATGCAAAGCTGTGCTGTGCATATTGGACATTTTCTGTCTGTGTACAAGGTAAACTGAAGAAGGTGCCTTGAAAACAAAGATATTTTTAAATAAGGCAGTGAAAGAAATACAGGTGTCTAATTATTTATTTTATATTCTTAAAAACAACATAATTCACAACTGGCAAGCAGCAGAGATACCTTCTTTTTAATATTTGATAACTCAACAACAACCATGGCTGGGGATAATTGGCAGGGTGGAGAGTGAGACAGAGATCTTCTTGTTAAAATAATACAGTCAAACACTGATATAAATAATTCTGTTTATAGCAAAAATTTTGATTAAATAACATCTTTTTGAAGCACCAGTCAGCATATGTGTAATTATATGGTTTTGTGTTGCTTATAACAACAGAATAAGTTTGGTCCTCATAAAGTTATAACAGTGTTTGACTGTTGAAATCAATGAAAGGCAAGGTGCTGCCACCTTAAAAGCGGCAACCTCTCCTGATGCATTTTATAGTACTGGTATCATTGCTTATCTCACATTCTTGAATCTACAAAGAGTTGACTTGAATAACTGGGAAAAAAAACCCTGGATCAGGATCAAATAGTAATCCCAAGACTCGACTAGTAACGCCAATGAATCATCAGTAAATGAACATGCTAATTTCATCACAGATAGACATAGAGATTCACAAGCTGGACTGATACCATTGCTACCATTGCTCTGAAATTAGAAAAAAGATCAGCTTAACTTACATTCAAATACACAGACAAGTATTCATACACAGAAACAGTATATCCAACTGTGACTGAGTATATACATTTGCCTGTACCCTGAAATTCCAGTCCAAACTTGCTATACGGTGATGGGACTCGGACAAAGGGAAAGCCAAGGCCACTACTGAGTGGAAATGCTAGGGACTTAGGAGGAGGCTTGGGCTGGGAGTGGTGGAGAACGACGTGTTGATTTTTTTTTTTTTAATACATAGTAACTGAATAATTCTTTGATTTTAAGCCATAGGCTAAGCAAAGGCCCATGAAAGGCATGAAAACTTTGATTTTGTGGCAGTCTTTGCCGAAATCCGAAGGCAAAAGTCCTCAACCATGGTTGTCATTTTTTCTGCCACAGTCAAACCCAATACAAAACAACCTTGCTTCCAGGCCAGAAATCCTGGTACTATGATTACATATCTACATACACAGACTACTTCTTGCTGCATCCTAAATGCACAAAGGAGCGTTACCCCAGATCCTTCCTCCCAGCAGCTGTAAGACTTTATAACCATCACTGCTCCCAACAAAAACCATAATAACCTACACAATGTAGGATAATATATAATATACTGTAAATAGTCCGGCCTGTTGAGGTTCAACACACAGGCACATCATGTACATTGTATATAGTGTTATTATTAGTATTATTAAGGTTAATCTTGTTTGTTGATTTTAGGGCTGCAACGATTCATCGATTAACTCTATTAAATCGATTCTAAAAATTTATCGACACAAATTTACTGTGTCGATGCTTCGTTTAAACTCTGCAGCGCTCAGCTGTCTTGGTGTAAGCGGCGCTCCTCACTAGCATTAGCAGCATTAGTGCTGACGTTTTTTTTTTTGTGGGTTTATTGGGGGCTGGCAAACCAACATAGAACACTCCAGTCCACCTACTGGACTGGAGTGTGAATCACTCACGTATACACAAGCACACATTCTGAAAAGCTCTCCGTCGCTGCGATGGATTTCCTTTAACACAGAGTGGATCATCACTAGAGTTGCCACCTGTCTCGTAAAATACAGAACCCCGTATGTTACGGGACTCCGTGGAATACGGCTCCGTAAATTGCCGTGTTCCGTACTTTACGGGACGGGTGGCAACTGTCGCTGACATGCATTTCCACGCCTCCACTGCTCTCTGTGTGTCTGTGTGTGTTGTGCTCGCTGAGAATTTCAGCTGCTATTTTTGTCTTTACTTCAGCTGTAGCTAGCACAACTGGTTTGCTAGCGAGCGCGGGCCATTAGCACTAGCGATGGTTCAGTACCGGAAGGCCCGCCCCCCAGGACCGAGGGGCTCCTTCAAAATATTTTTTATACTTTAATCCCTTATTAGTGACTAAATATAGACCTGCAGTAGAAACGTATTTTCGAGAATGCTTGTGAATACAAAGCATTACACCATTACTCACACATGCGCCATGGCTCCCGCAGCCACTAGTTTTTCAAAACACTCATAGCAGGCAGCGGTTTTAACTGCGCAAGCGCAAAGAGGTGGAGCTGTGACGGTGAGCTCAATTAGTGAAAAAGGAAACGTTTTTCCAGCGTCCAAAACAGCAGCTTTTTCTTTTAGTAACCACCATTAAATCTGTGAAACAGCTGGAGGTCCTTCATCAAGCACCTGATCAGCAAGTGTTAAGGTGAAGAAAAGAGAACTTTGTAGCTGCTCCATTCACCGCTGTTTGTTCACATGAAACTGCAGTACGGAAGTTAAAATATGCAGATAAACTGTTAATAAAAAAAAGTATTTCTTATCCGATTACTCGATTAATCGCTGGAATAATCGATAGAATACTCGATTACTAAAATAATCGTTTTATGCAGCCCTAGTTGATTTTATATATATATATATATATATATATATATATATATATATATATATATTCTCATTAGTGTAAATTATTATATTTATATTTATAATAACTGCGGCTGCTGTTACACCCAAATTTCCCCTCTGTGGGACAATAAAGGATGTTTCTTCTTCTTCTTCTTCTTCTTCTTCTTCTTCTTCTTCTTCCTGGATTTGAGGTTTGGGTTTTTCCAGGAGGAAGAAGCTGACCGGACATTTCTGGGTGTTTTCTAAATGCACTGGGCAATACATTACATGTTTTATGACTGTCATTGTCAGCTGACTGACAAACTGTTTTCAGAGGTGGATGTTTTCCTATGTAAGCCTAGGCAAAGTTTGTGTATCTAGAATGGTGCAGATATTTCGTGATTTCAGAAGGTTGGAAAACGTGTCTACCACACGTCCACTTACAATTGAACATTTTCTGGGGTGAACTTCTAGTTCCAAAATGCATCCAGTGACAACTTCCATGCGTTCAGGGATGCATGGACGCATCTTAGCGCTACCCAGATGACCCTGTAGCTAGTTCACCACTGAAGCAGAAGGAAGGAGGCCAAGGACTAGTGAGCATCAGAACTACTATCCAGGATGAAACAATGATGGCCACAACTGATCAGTGCTTAGTGAATACCTCAGGCAACAGAAACCTGAGAAAGAAGAGAAGCAAGAACAAGAATCATCATGGAAGAACAGGGTCCTGCATGCAATGTACCACCAGCAGATAGATGAGGTGGCTAATATCCTACCCATGGCTGGACAAAGCTGGACTGAAAGATAGCACAGAAGCACTAATCATGGCAGCACAGGAACAAGCTCTACGCACAAGATCAATAGAGGCTGGGGTCTATCACCCAAGGCAAGACCCCAGGTGCAGGCTGTGCAGAGAGGCCCCTGAGACAATACAGCACATAACAGCAGGGTGCAAGATGCTAGCAGGCAGGGCATACATGGAACACCATAACCAAGTGGCTGGCATAGTATACAGAAACATCTGTGCTGAGTATGACCTGGAAGTGTCGAGGTCAAAATGGAATACGCCCCCACGGGTGATTAAGAATGACCGAGCTGAGATCCTGTGGGACTTCCAGCTACAAGCAACAAACTGGTGATAGCTAACTAACCAGACATAGTAGTGGTGGACAAGCAGAGGAAGAAGGCTGTCATGATAGATGTAGCAATACCAAGTGACAGTAATATCAGGAAGAAGGAACAAGAGAAGCTCAAGAAATATCAAGGGCTGAGAGAAGAGCTAGAGAATGTGGAAGGTGAAGGCAACAGTGGTCCCTGTGGTAACTGGAACACTCAGGGCAGTAACCCCCAAACTGGGAGAGTGGCTCTAAATTCCCAGCTCACCCCTGTGGGCGGTCTTTGTCCTCCAAGCTTGGGTCCTCTACCAGAGGCCTGGGGGCTTGAGGGTCCTGCGCAGTATCTTAGCTGTTACTAGGACTGCGCTTTCCTGTGCCCTTGGTATTTCTTGAGCTTTTTGTGTTCCTTCTTCTTGATGTTGCCATCACTTGGTATTTCGTCTATCACTACGGCTTTCTTCTTTGCTCCATTCTGTAGTCAGTATCTGTAGCCAGTCTTGTTAATGATCTAGCTGATGGGGTTCAGGCCTGTGCAGAACAGCAGTGGGAATAGAGCATCTCCTTGGTAAACCCTGCACTTGAGGGTAACTTGTGCAACTGGTTTGAAGTTAGCCTCTAGTGTTGTTCTCCACATCCCCACTGAGTTCCTGATGAAGGGTCTTAGGGTCCTGTTGATCTTGTACAGTTCTAGGCACTCCAGGAAATCATAGGGTTTCTTGTAGTCAATCCAGGCGGTGCATAGTTTGGTCAGTCTGGTCTTACAGTCTCAAGTGGCTGCTCTATTTACCAGTAACTGGTGTTTGGCTCCCCTGGTATCTTTGCCAATTCCTTTGTCGGCCTCGCTCATGTATTAAGTCATGTGCCTGGTTATTTTAGCTGCTATGATGCCTGACAGGAGTTTCCATGTTGTCTTGAGGCATGTTATTGGCCGTTAGTTGGATGGGACCGGTCCTTTCTGGGGATCCTTGAGGATCAGGACCTTCTGACCTTCAGTCAAGTCAAGTCAAGTCAAGTCAAGTTTATTTATAAAGCACATTTAAAACAACGACGTTGACCAAAGTGCTGTACAAGATCTGTAACCCCAAGGACTATACTAAATAAAAATAAAAATATATAAATAAATAAATAAAATAATAAAATAAAAATAAATAAATAAAAACATTAAGAACAATAAATAACATAAGAAAATTAAAAATTAAAACGTTTAAAACAAGTACCATAAAAATACCATAAAACAATCATCTAAAAGGAGGTAGCACTGCAGCCAAATGCCAAGGAAAAGAAATGTGTTTTTAATAGAGATTTAAATGTGTGTATCGTCTGAGCTGTGCGGATATGGAGAGGTAGATCGTTCCATAGCTTTGGTGCTGCTGCTGCAAAAGCTCGATCACCTCTCTGTTTTAGTCTAGTTTTAGGCCTCTGTAAGAGCAGCTGGTTCGATGACCTCAGAGCTCTTACAGGGGTGTGACAGTGGAGCAGCTCAGACAGATACAAAGGTGCCAGTCCGTTTAAGGCTTTAAAAGTAAGCAATAAAATCTTAAAATCGATTCTAAAACGGACAGGGAGCCAGTGAAGGGATGACAGGACTGGGGTAATGTGTTCATGCTTTTTTAAACCGGTTAAAAGATGAGCTGCCGCATTCTGGACTACCTGCAGGCGGCGCACAGATGATTGATCTATGCCAAAGTACAGAGAATTACAGTAGTCCAGGCGGGAAGTAATAAAAGCATGAATAACTTTTTCCAGGTCCTGCTGCGGGAGATAAGGTTTTACCTTGGCAATAACTCTGAGTTGGTAAAAACTGATTTTGGTAACAGCACTTACTTGCTTCTCCATTTTAAAACTACTATCTAAAATGACACCCAGATTTTTCACAGCATCACGACAGTGAGGAGCCAAATGACTCGGAGTGCCAGAGGAGTAGCTTGAGGGGTCAAATTTACCAAAGCATATGACCTCGGTTTTGCTTTCATTAAGATTTAGGAAATTGTTTCTCATCCAGGACTTGATGTCACTTAGACAGTTCAGCAGGGGTTCCCATGGATCTCTGCTGTTCAGTTTGATGGGCATATACACCTGGATGTCGTCAGCAAAACAGTGGAAACAAATATTATGTTTCCTAAAAATCGACCCTAGAGGCAACATATACAATGAGAAAAGAATTGGGCCCAGAATGGACCCCTGAGGCACTCCACAAGAAAGCTTTGCTGTGGTAGAAAAACAGTTTCCTAGATGGACAGAGAAACTTCTATCAGTAAGATAAGATCTGAACCAAGTCAGAACCGTGCCTTTAATGCCAATTTCATGTTCTAGGCGGGATAGAAGGATCTCGTGGTCCACAGTGTCAAAGGCAGCTGACAGATCTAGAAGTACTAAAACTGCAGGACTACCAGAGTCCACAGTTAAAAGCAGATCGTTAAAAACTCTTAAAAGAGCCGTCTCTGTGCTGTGACGCATTCTAAAACCTGACTGAAACTTTTCCCACATTCCATGTTCACTTAAAAATGCTTGAAGTTGCTTAAAAACAACTTTTTCAAGAACCTTGGATAAAAATGGTAATTTAGAAATTGGTCTGTAATTTGAAAGAACATCAGGGTCAAGGTTCTTCTTCTTGATTAGAGGCTGTACAACTGCATGTTTAAAGGCAGCTGGAACACAACCAGATGCAAGCGCACTGTTAATCAGAGCGAGGATAGTTGGTCCCACTGAATCAAAAGCCTCTTTAAAAAGGCGAGACGGAACACAGTCTGTGGGAGAGTTTACAGGTCTCATATTTTGAATCACCTCCTTTAGTGTGGAGAGTGTGACAGGCTCAAACTGCTCAAAGACAGCTCTGCTGGGAGGAGGTGCAGATGAGTCTGTTTCAGCCTGAGGTGATGAAGGCCTGAGGGCAGAAATTTTTTCCACAAAAAATTTCTTAAAGTTTTCGCACAGTGCAGGACAGACCTTCGCTTGGTTCACATTACAGCGAGGATCAGCGAGTGAATTAAAAACACTAAAAAGAAAATGAGGCCTGTGACTGTTACTTGAAACAATGTTAGAGAAATAAGCAGACTTTGCATATTTTACTGCTTTCTGGTACTTCAATAAACAGTTACGCAGGATCTCTAAGGAGACATGGAGCTTATCCTTTTTCCACCTTCTCTCAGCGCGTCTGCACTCACGTCTGAGAGCGCGGGTTGTCTCATCCAGCCAGGGCTGGGAGGAAGGTTTGGTGCGTTTGGTTGTAAAAGGGGCAATACAGTCCAGTACAGCAGTGCAAGCAGATATAAAAGAGTTAGTGAAGTCCTCGGTATTCAGGCTCAAGCAAAAATCCAAATTGCTTAAGTCAGAGTTTTTAAAAGCAGCTGCAAAATCAGCAGCGCATGAAGAGTTAACCAAGCGCACACGACGTGTAGAGGATACTCTATTTATCCCAGAGCTGGGGAGCGCTGCTGTAAATAAAACAGGAAAATGGTCCGATATACCACAGTCACGTATCCCTGTGATGCAGACTCTAAGTCCATAGGACAGCACCAGATCCAGTGTGTGACCTTTTTCATGAGTGGGACCACACACGAGTTGTGTTAAGTTAAAAGAGTCAATAAGCGAGGCAAATTCTTTAACCAGTGGACCACTCTCACAACACACATGAATATTAAAGTCGCCAACAATTAAAATACGGTCATATTTTAGTATGAGACCCGTCAGCAAGTCAGCAAAGTCACCGATGAAGTCCTTCGTGCACTTCGGTGGTCGGTAAATCACCGCGCAGAGCACCGAGGGGGAAGAGTTTATCTCCAACAGCTGCAGTTGAATGAATGAATGAATGAATGAAGTTTTATTGCCATGTGGGTGAACAAGTTCACACATTGGAAATTGCAGTTACAGAACACCATCCAAATACACAAACACAACACACATAGGGGGATATGTGTCCTTGGGTCATGCAGCCGTTTCTTACGGCGCTACCTTTGGCAGGAGGAGAAAACAACACATCATGGGAAAGTTAGGTTAAAAAAAAAGTCATCTGGTACAGTGCTCAAAAAGAGCACTATACCAGGGTCCAAAAAAACCACCTTAGCAAAGCATTTGCACATGTAAAGCAAGGACAGCGGCGGTAGGTGAGGTCAGGGCAGGAGGGGATGCAGAAGGAGACGAGAGGTGGGGGCATTGTGGAGCCAGATGCCAGGTTCCAGCCAAAACAGTTTGCTGATAGTGGTGGAATTTCATCAGCGGCCGTGATACACCAGACCCAGCTTCACAAATCACAACGTGGAGTGGGGGGGAGAGCAGCCGCACACAGTGCCCTGGAGAGAGATATGGTTGCCAACCCAAGGCCGGCAGGGGAGCCGAATTCCTGATAACAGAAGTTGTTTTGGAACAGGCTGCTTGTTTTTCCAACAGCCTTCAGTCTTACTGGGAAACCATTCAAAAATCCAATATTCCAAATTAGTTGATTGCCATCCTCACTGTGCAGAACCGAACTATATCTCCTGATCTAACCCCTCTCGCCTGCGAGCTCGCTAATCTTGCGGCTCAGGTCCACCAGGCTTTGAGTCTGAGTTTGTACGGCTCTGCTCAGCCCTTCCACCTGGATCGGCAGCCTCTGCAGATGTCGAACCGCCGTCCAGATTTTCTTAATTTGCCAGTAAAGCAGGTATCCACCGAGCCCAAACAGAGAAGATACTGCTACCAAAAAGCCGAATATGTAGGCGTCTTCCACGTCTTCCACTCCAAGGGCCGAGAAGCACACAGGTCTCCACGAGCTCCAAGAGTCGATGACGTATCCAACCGGGTCTGTTCCACTCGGACACGCAGGCTCCCCTGTCCCGGATCTCATAGTGGAAAAAATTCGATCAATGATGGAGAATGCCCAGTTTGCCAGATCCATGGTTCAATCTTGTTCTTATTCGGACAGTGTGTAAAAAGACGCTCTCACAGCAAGCAGCAAGCGGAGAGATGGGGAGGGCAGGGAGAGAGAGATAGTGCGACCGTCTCCGACAAGAGCAGGAAGAAGAAGCTGGCGTACAGGTCTGCCGAGACCTGACGACAGCGAAAACTGCATTTAAATATTGAAGCAAGTCCTCCACCTTTTCCAGAGATCCGCGGGGAGCTGAAGAAAGAACAGCCGGGAGGTAAAAGTTCGGAAAAAGGTGCAGACTCACCAGCATGAAGCCACGTCTCAGTCACAAACATAAAATCCAACTGCTGTGCAATGAAAAAGTCATTGAGAAGGAAAGTTTTGTTGGCTAACGATCTAGCATTTAGTAGGGCCATTCGGATGTCCAGATCCTTGTTAGCTGAGGCCGGGGCCCGCTTCAACAGGCGAAGGTTAGCATGGTTTACGTCGCCTCCACGATCCCGCATCCTGCGCCAGGACGAGGGACGCCGAGTCTCCAGGATGACAGGTGGGACAATCGGCCTGATCCAGCGACGCCCGAAATCCACAGGCAGCCCAACAGCCTTGAGGCGGCAAAGACCACCATCCAGGGGGTAATGAACAGACAAACCTAGGAGTCTCAGGTAAGTTTTGACCCGCACCGCGATACCTCCACGCTTTCCGCGTCTCCTCTGGCGTTTGTTGGGGACCGGAGCACTGGGCAGCCGGCGCAAATTCTCAGGTACATCCAATAGGTGTGGAGGAAAAATCGTTGAGTTTTTCTTTACAGTATATGCTGGTACCAAAACAAACTGGAGGTTTAGAAGTGTCTGCCGATCGTAGGTGATCAAAGCGGAGACATCTGGGCAGATGACTACCAGGAACAGAGCGACAGCAAACAATACACAGAACAGCTGACGGCAGCCCGTACACAGTGGCGCCATCTTGGTTCACAGTGATCTTGGTTCAGTCAGCCATTCTGGGTGTATCCTAGCCTCTAGCAGCTGGTTCATTTGTGCTGCCAGGTGCTCATGGAGTACAGTCAACTTCTTTAGCCAGTAGGTGTGAATCATGTCACATATGTAAGATTCTTTCTTGAATATCTGTTATGTTGATGCTTACTGGAGCCTGTTCAGGGAGGTTGCTGTGGTCTGCTCTTAGATCTACTAGCCACTGAGCAATGGTGTTGTACGTTGCATCCTTCTCCCATATGTGCTTCCTGTATTGTTCCATCTCCAGCTGTCTTCATTAGTGTAGTCATTTTTTTTTTTTTTTTTGCATTTTTGGCCACAACGGCTTTTATTGGCAGTGGAGAGAAACAGGAAATGGGGGAAAGATATAGGGGAAGACACGCGGGCAAATTGGCGACAGGCCGAGACTCAAACCCACGCTGCCGCACTGCAATGCGGCACACGTATGTGGTCGCCGGCTTCACCACTAAGCCACCCAGGCGCCCAGCTTGGTCATTCTTAATCACCCCTGCCACTGAGGGTACACCTTGGATGGTTTATTGGAGAACACCTGGTTTATCCTCCTGGCTTCTACCTCTCTGGTATACCTCTTTAAGCATTTAGCCAAGGCTGTGAGTCTTTGCTTGGCAGTCTCTAAGGTATGGGCAGCTTGTTGTACTTCTTAGGCGCCACTTTCTTAATCACACCTTTCTGCAGCTCTGATAGCTAGCTAACTTCCCTCCGTGCTGCCTTGATCTTAGCCTCTAGTCCTATTTTCCATGGAGGGAACTACTACTTGTGGATCCAAGGATCACTGTTACCATGGTATGCATCAACTGATTGGTTTCAGTGATGGTCAAAGAAGGGATGGTCAATGTGCTGCATTCACATCTTCTAGTAGACTTTCAGAGGGTACTTCACGTAGTCTTGGTAATTGGCTCCAGGTTTCCAACTTAGCCACGATCTTATCTTTCAGGTCAGCTGCTCTGATGTTCAATGTACCAGTTGTCCTTGGGGCTTGGTACCCAATCTTAGAGTCTACAGCTGTTTTTCCCATATCAATAAGTTTTAACAATGCAGCTACATTTGTAACAACATTAATATTACAACTACATTACTAAATTAGTAATTATGAGCTGTATTAACAATTAAAAAGAATGACTTTATCAGTAGTTCCATAGTTTGTTTTTTTTTTGGCACTTATAGGATTGATGCTTGTATAAGCAAATAAGTGACCAAAAACTGGTGATTGAACTTACTATGGTTTATCAAGTATATAAACAGATTTTTTAAAAATTATGATGTTTCTATATCAGTAATGGTCTCAGCTGGGTCACACCTTGCTGGTGTGCTTGGGACCATTGTCTTGTTGCATGGGCCAGTTACAGCCATACTTTTTTTTTTTTTTTTTTTTTGCCTGTCATGTCTGGCAGATCTTGCAAACAGAACTGTGATCTGAATGCATTGTTGTGCCAAACATATTTGCTATTTCAAGATGAGCTCTATAGGTTCTCTATAGGCTCCTCTTGTTACTGTGTAATCCTTTATTTTATTTGAATTATTTTTAACATGCTATTTATCAAATTGTGCCAGAAATGACAGGCTTAAGAAATAGAAAAGAGAAGAGAAAGAAAAGAGAAAGGGAAAGAGGAAGAAGAAGAAAGGGGAAAAAAAAGGAGAGAAAATAGAAAAAAGAAACAGGAAAGAGTGCAAGTAAGTAAACCAAATAGTTAGCCACTTGTTAAACTTAAGATATTGACAATATCTGCAAAATTAAAGATTGTGTGGGGAAAAAAAAAAAATAAATAAATAAATAAAAATAAAAGAAGAATAGTTATACAAACCAACCATTTTGTGTCATTATGTGGGCGTATGTGTTTGTGTCATGAAATGTACTTACCAATGAAGGCAGAAAGCCGCAGCCCCGCCCATCAGCACCCAGAGGCAGGCAAAGAGAATCCCAGGAAGCCCAGGCCACCAGCAGCCCATCAAGACCTACGAAGACCCGCGGCCACTCATTCCAAAGACAACCGTACACCCCTCCCAGCAGACCGAGGACGGAGGTCTCAGATGGAGTCCCAGCAGCCAAGGAGCAAGGGCACCAGAGCATTCGAGGCAACGAGAAGCCAGCCCCCCCCCAGCGGCCAGCCCCCCGCACGGCCGGCAGCAGGGCCACAGGGCCCCCGGCACCCAAGGGCCGCCCGAGCCCCCACAGGGCCCCCCCCCCACGCCGAAGAAGCCAACGCAGCCCCGCGCCGCAGCCCCCAGGGGAGCAGGTCACCACCCACATCAGTTACAGCCATACTTTGGTATACAGAGGAAGTCATGGTCAACTTGGTGACTGCAAGGCGCCCAGGTACTGTGGCTTCAAAACAAGCCCAAATCATCCCCTCTTCATCATCGTGCTTTATAGTTGCTGTGAGATCTTTTTGCTGATATGCTGGTACAAAGCATTGAACATTATGGCCACTGTCGGTCGGGGTCTGGTTTCCCTGTTGCCTCCTTTTCTGGCCGAGGAGATCCCGATATTTGACCATTTGTAGATTAAATTAAAACCGGAATTTCTTAAAAAAAAAAAAAAAATCACTGGAGATGAGCAGGATTTGTTTGCATGGATTTATTAACACACAGAGTTAAATAGAAAAAAAATTCACCACTTTGGTCTTGCCTGTCTAAAGGAAATCGTTCCAGAAGTCTTGTGGTTTGTTCAGATACAACTTTGCAAACCTAAGCCGTGCTGCTATGTTCTTTTTAGAGAGAAGAGGCTTTCTCCTGGCAGCCCTTCCAAACAAGCCATACTTGTTCAGTCTTTTCTAATTGTGCTGTCATGAACTTTAACATTTAACATGCTGAGGCCTGTAGAGTCTGAGCTGTAACTCTAGTTTTGTTTTTTATTTTTCTCTAAGCCTTGCACAGTCTGACCTTGGGGTGAATTTGTTGGGATGTCCACCCCCCTGGAAGATGGTGGGATTATCTTAACATGGACCTGAATGCTCCAGACCAGCAAACAACCAAAACTTGTGCTTTTACTGAGGTGTTCACACTTGCTGATGATCAGTTAATCAAGTGCATTTGATTAGAAGCATGTGGTTCCTACTCACCCTCTGAATTCCTATGGAAGCAGCAAAGGTGTAGAGCCCTGTGGAAACATTTATTTTCACATGAAACTACCTAACATTTGTAGTGAAAAGCAGAATGAACAGTCCTCTCTGAAACTGAGGACAAATATCATGTAGTATCAAATGAAATTATTAAGGTAACATTGTTATGATCATGTATGTACATTTGAGTTAGCAGTAGCTTTTAATGTTACTTTTACATGTAAATGTGATTTATTTTCCAGAGTGAGACTCTTAAAAGAAGAGTGGGGTACATATTTCTTAAAATGTTTTGTTTGTCTGTATTTAGTAATATAATGACTCATCTTTTCACATTGGAACAATTAATGATTAAAAGCATGCAAAGATGAAGCCTTAGTCACTGCAAAGAATCACTAATGTGAATGACAATCACTGAATGACTTGTCTGGAGTCTCTTGCACACACACACGCGCACACACTTGCACTGCCAGTCAGGTTATTCCACTGGCTTCCATTTCCAAATGATAGCTGCACTCTTAGCATGATCTCATTTTGCTGACTCCTTTTCTGCACAGTTTATTAACTGCTCAAAAAAGTAAAGGAATACTGAAAATCCATCTGATCCCAGTGGGGAAAAAAGAAATCATGCTGGATATCTATACTGATATGGACTGGGTAATATGTTAGGAATGAAAGGATGCTGCATTGTTTGATGGAAATGAAAATTATCAGCCTGCAGAGGCTTAATTAAAAAACACTGAAAATCAAAGTGGATAAATAATGCAGCAGGCTAGTCCATCTTGCCAAAATTTCATTGCAGTACTCAGTAGTTTGTGTGGCTCCCATGTGCTTGTATGCATGCCTGACAATGTTGGGGCATGTTCCTAAAGAGACAATGGATGGTGTCCTGGAGGATCTCCCTCCAGATCCTCCAGGAGCTGCCTGCAAACTCTCACCACATGATGCTGGGCCCACTGCACCAGCATAGGGTCTGATAATGGGCCCAAGGATTTTATCCTGATACCTAATGGCAGTCAGGGTGCCATTGCCTAGCCTGTAGAGGTCTGTGTCCCCCCTCCTGCAGACCATCACTGACATACCACCAAATTGGTCATGCTGAATGATGTTACAGGCAGCATAGTGTTCTCATGACTTCTCCAGACCCTTTCACCTCTGTCACAGGTGCTCAGGGTGAACCTGCTCTCACCTGTGAAAAGCACAGGGCGCCAGTGGTGCACCTGCCAATTCTGGTATTCTATAGCAAATAGCAGTGAGCACAGGGCCTGGACTGTCCAGCTCTCCTAGAGTAACTGCCTGTCTCCTGGAATCTCCTCCGAGGCTCTTGAGACTGTGCTGGGAGACACAACAAACATTCTGGCAATGGCACGTATTTTTGTGCCATCCTGGAGGAGTTTGACTACCTGTGCAACCTCTGTAGGGTCCAGCTATCACCTCATGTTACCAGCAGTGACACTGACCCCAGCCAAATGCAAAACTAGTGAAAAAAACAGTCAGAAAAGAGGGGAAAATGTGAGTGGCCTCCACCTGTAAAACCATTCCTGTGTTGGGAGTTGTCTCATTGTTGCCCCTCTAGTGCACCTGTTGTTAATTTCATTGACACCAAAGCAGCTGAAACTGATTAACAACCCCCTCTGCTACTTAACTGACCAGACCCAGAAGTTTAACTGACTTGATGCTAAACTCTGATTAAAAAGTGTTCCTTTAATTTTTTTGAGCAGTGTATTTATATCTATGCTGCTTATTGAAACACTGGAAATCCTTGTGTTTGGAGACATAAAAGTCACCATATTGCTGCACATGCCGATTCTCATTTACTATGGACAGTTCATCTGTGGCCATTTTTACCAGCATAATGCCATGTAAACCCTTAAATGTGCTGTAAGGTTGTACTGTAAGATAATCTGTCATTGTTAGGGGCTCTGATTGGACAAACTTTACTACAGTTTACTTTTCTTGTAGTTATTCTGTTCATTTCCAAGCTTAGCAGGGGCTAGTCCTAAAAGCTGACATTGTGGGTTTGTTGTAAATAATGGGATGAACTATTCCCTCAATTGTCTCACTGCTCAGTGACTTTCAAAGCCAAGATATCATAAAAAGACCAGTATTACCCAACCAACAGTCCAAAGGCTTCAGTTGACAGTGATAAAGAAACAAACTGAGCTACGTAGAAATTTTTCCAGAAAGTGGACCCATTCTGCTCATTTCCAGCTTCATATTTTTATACTTGGACTCTACTAGAGTGGCTTTGCATGATTCATGATTTAAAATAATCCTTATTTATTGGTCTCAGACAAGCTGGTTTAACTCCTCTCCTTTTAAGCAAACTAAAGGTTTAAGTGGCAGGTGGGAGGGTCATCTGTGCTTGAGATGACCATATTAGGAGATCCATTCTTGTTGACATCACGTAGACCTAAGACTGTGTGAACTGTAGTGTTTAGAAAAGTCTAAAGGACAAGCTTTTTACATTCATTTTTTTTGTGGATTCACTATTCTGCTGATTGAAAAATAATTTCTACTCTAAAATATGAGTGATACTGATACAAGTGACACCTGTCAAATAGCAACAAAAGACCAAGAGTGGCAATGAATCTGAAATTAATGAGAAGCAGTGCCCTAACCCAGCAGCATGCAATTATGATACCAATAAACAGGAACATCTGCTCATCCTTTGTGTGTTGTTAGGTTTCTGGGAAACATCACCGGTGAGGCAGGGAACAGATGACTGTGAGAATATTGACATGAAAAGCTGTTTTTGTGATTAAATTAACATAAATCCCAAAAGTAATCAGTGGAAAAAAGGAGAAGAGTGCAGAGCTGAGTCTGTCCAGAACCACACAGATCTGAAGACTGTGGCTGGTGTGGCAGCAGGAATAAATACCTGTTTGGAGCTCAGACAGCTCCCACTCTTCCTGCACCATCAAAGCTGTCAGTTTGGGAACTACTGAGTGTTTACAGTGCAGTTAAGAAGCACATGTGCTGCATATATTTGGTGTTTGATATTGAAATAAAGACAGGCTTTTTTTTGTTGTTATTCATTCCCCCTAAAGATACTGTGGCCTAAAAACTGAGGTACACTGTTACACCCCTATAAATATAAATATAATAAATATAATAACGAGAAAGACTGATTGTTGTGCTCATGTCACACAGCATGACAACATTTTTATTAGACACACACAGCTCTTTTCACATTAAAATACTGACCATGTTTGTTAGCTAGGTCTGGCAGATGTCTATCAAAGGCTAAAATGCAATTTGTCCATTCAAAGTCACCTGTTCACACTTTTCCTATGAGCTGGTTTCTTTGTAAACAGGAGACTGCACAGTAAAACAGCATCTATCAACAACGAATACCATTTTAATCTCTTTGTTGACATCTTCCTCAAAAGCTGGGCTGCTTTAAATATTAAAATATTAAATATTCAAACACAGAACTGGTTCAGTCAATGAGAGCTTTCTGCATGCTCTACAGTCAGGTGCATGTTGCTCACTTTGTTTCTCTGCTATGTTGTCTTCTTTTCTCTGTGGTAGCCGTGTTTGTTATGAGGTCTGGATTTGAGTCTGAGAGCTGATTCACTCTTCATGGACTCCCTTTTCCCCGTCGTGAGCTCCTCCCCACCTGGTTTCCACAGCAAAAGCTGTGCATCCTCTCCCCCAGTGAATAAGGCCTCCTCTGCTGCATCCCACAGGAAGCAGCGCACCGTGGAGGCGTGGCCGCCCTCGAGGCTCCTGAGCAGACGAAGCCCCCCAGCGTCACACTTCATCAGGTGGAGGTCCCCACTGTTCTTTCCGCCGACCACCAGCAGCTTCTGGGCTTCCTCCAGCCACCGCCCCCCCACCAGGTAATCCACACCTCCCCCGTCAGCCAGTGGAGTCAGGCTGCGAGCATCAGTGGTGCTGAAGATGGTGAGAGGCTCATTTGTCTCCAACTGGCCCAGATCCCACAGGTGCAGCCCCTCATCGTGGCTGAGGCACAGCAGCTGGGTGTAGTCAGCTCCGGACCAGCACACCGAGCTGGCTGACGAGTTGCTGTTACAGGTGGCAAGCAGCGCCTCCTCCTCTGCTCCCTGGCTGAGGTCAAAAACATTAACAAGGCCATCTGTGGAGCCAGATGCCAGGCGGTCTTTATGCCGGGGATGGAAGCGCACCTGTGTGATGTCATCACTGTGCGACTCAGAATACACCCCTAGAAGCCCACCTCCTGGTTTCCTTGAATCCCAGAAAACGAGGAAGCTGTCCTCGTTGTTCACCTGCTCAGTGCCAGCACACAGGAGTGAATCGCTGCAGCTCAGGTCGAAGCTGCAATAACAGTGCGATGGATCGCTTTTAAACTTCTGGACAGCCTCTGTCCCGGGCCGGCGGACGTCCCACACCCGGACAGTCCCATCCGCAGAACCGGAGTACAGAAGGTCAGAGGAGGTGTGGGCAAACGTGACCCCGCAGAGTGGCCCGCTGTGACCTTGATACTCTCCCACCAGCTTTAGAGTGTCCTTGTTGTGGAGGTGGATGGTGAAGTTGGAGCAGGAAACAGCCAGAAGGCCACATGGCTGCAAGGCGACATCCAGCAGGTAGGTGGGCTCCTCAGGACGGGCCCGCCTAGCGATGGACAGACCTTTGAGCTTCTCCTCCAAACCCTCCATGGAAGCTCTGCCTGATGAGATGGGATTAAAAAAAAAACCAATAACAAACTCAACTTCCTGTCAACACTGGAAGCACTGCAGCTGCTGGGATGACCCTGTGCCTGCAGCTCATTAGTTTTATAACGAAGCCCTGACAGAGCTGTTTTTCTACAGCTGTGAAATAAACACCAGTTGCACAGTGGTCACATTTATTCATCCAGGAAGAGGCTTGTTGGATGGGATTCTTTTTCACACGGCCAAATGGGAACATTCTTCTCAATTATACAGCAATAATAGTGCTCCGCTGCTGTCTGTGGTTTCACTGCTAAACTAAATGATTTGGGGGTGAAAAGATGCGTGCCGAATGTAGCCGATGGCATCAGTGTGTACACCTGTCCAAGTTACTAATACCTGACTTGTGTGTGTTTGCCATCATGCGAGAAAACACAAAATTTAGAGATTTTTGAGTTTGGTGCTGTGGTTTGATAATGTCCACAGTCACCGCTCCTCACTCAGTCCCTTTATCTTCTGTGTTATCGTGTTGTTACGGCCAACATTCCTACCTGCTTCAATTCGCCGCAAATGAAGACAAAATCCGGGTCAGTTACACACATTGAAGGGTCCGGACACGTCTGCCGCCATTCTGGACGCAACACAACACAGCACAGTGGCCCACTACGAGGTTATCGTGAAAACACTTTTCTAAAACACATAAAACACGAAACTACAGTACTGTTACCCAAAACCTCGCGTGGAGGAACTACTCTGTGTCACAGTGTGTACAGACCGCGTGGAAACGTTTTCATAACATGGTTCCGCGCGGCGCCGGTTCAGTAGCAGTAATTAATTATTTGATTTTGGCTGCAAGATATAAATGTATTTCTCTCGCAGCGCAGTTTATTATAAGTTTGCTCCTGAAAAAAAGGTGAAGATGATAGTTATGTTTTTTTTTTTTTTTAATAAAGCAAAATGTATAGATAGCTGTGCTTAAAAAGCTTAAAAGTGGAGCCTTTCTAAAGCGCCTCTTGGCAAAGTGTGTCTGGCTCATCACAGCATGCAGACCGTGTTTCTGCTTGCTTTAGTTCAGTGTGACATCAGAGTGTCTCACAGAGGTTTCCACATAGATGCACCAACACACACCTGAAAGACAGACTGACTGCTCAGCCTTCAGAACTGCACCTAATGCTGCAAAGGAAAAACCTGTATGATGCTCTAATATAGCGGTCAGAATTATACTTATTGACAGGACTATACTAATTTAACTTAATACATTTTAATGTATCACAGGTTTTTTTTTTTTTATGTTTTGCAGTGCTTTTTCTATACTGAATATGAAGAAATCACACAAAACGCTGTTGCACCATTAAGGGACACTAAAACTGACCGTATTTTGACGTCTGTTTCTGCTGGAAGAAGAAATGCCTAAATTCAGGTGTGAGCCCTCAATCGTCCAGCAGGCGGCAGCAGCAGCGGCTCACAGTTCGAGACTTTCCTGCTGACCCAAATCTGACAGTTCAGCCACAGAAACAAATGAAAGAGAAGCTCAGACATTCACGGCTGATGGAGTGACTGAAGACTGAAGGAGACCTTTTTACTGTCTGTCATTTTACCTTCTCAGATGACTGATCTGGCTCATTCTTGTCTAAAGTCTTTCATGTGTCTCAGAGTTTTCCTCACATTTACATCTGTTTAAAACAAATTTACTTGTTTTGCCTTTCATTTTGCATCTTTGTATGGTCACCGTGTGTCTCTTTAGACACATTGTGCATCGCTCTGTATTATGTTTGTGGCTCTTTTTGACTTTGTGTCCCTGTGTGGTGCTTTTGTGGCCACATCACAATTCTTGGTACTCAAATCTTTGTTGATTTGTACTTATTTTGCATTAATTTGTCATGTTGTTTCTTTGTTGCTTTGTGTTTCTTTGTGGTCCATTTGAGCTTTTGTGCAGCCATTTGACTTCACTTTGGTATCATTTGCATGTGTTTATGAATCTTTTTAATCTTTTTTGATCACTTTGTGGCAATTTCCTCTATTCTCACTTTGGGTCTGTCTGTGGCTCTTTTGAGTCTCTTTGTACTTGTTTTGTGTCTTTTTGTCATGCAGATTGCCCTTTCATCACAAGTGCAGCATAGTTTGTTTGTATAAGTGCAGATTTGTTTAACCTGGAGACCAATTAAAAGATTATCAGCAAAAGGTTAAATAAAGTTTGGAGTGTGATGTTTTTGCTGCTTTAGCCCAGCCTGACAGACTCATCATTTACAGCAAAAAGCTGTGAGCAGCCACAGTCTCGAGCACTGTCACTTTCAGAAGCAGGGGGAAAAAAAACTGGTCATTGAAGGTCTTTCATATTCTGGCCAGTCGCTGGAGTTTCTCTCCCCCTCCTCAGCTGGGCAACTTTGGCAGAGCAAAGCGGAAAGCTAGTCGTCCTGTGAAGCACTTCGCCTCTGTAGCTGGAGAAACGTCGAAACACAAGAAACTGTGTCATGAAGAAAAATGTTAAGGTCTCATTCAAATGGTCACATCCAACAACCTGTTCATGTGTTCTTTCACATGTTGTCTGAATCTGACCTGTCTCTGGAGCGCTGTGATTGCAGTCCTTCCCAGAGGAGGTTTCGTTTCATGGGTTTTCCAGGCTGAAGCAGCTGCAGTTTGGTGTATCACTGCCAAGGTGTACAATCGCACAAAGCTTTCATCAACATAAATACAGAGTGCAAACCACAATAATGTTACTAGAAAACCTCTAAAAGAGCCCAAACAGATGAAACCCAGATGAACCTGTCCCAGAATGATGGGAAGAGAAAAGTATGGAGGAGAGAAACAGTTCATGATAAGACACAGAGCAACATCTCACAGCATGGGCATGCGTGGCTGCCAGTGGAACTGGGTTGGTAGTGTTTATTGATGACGTGCCTGCTGATAGAAGCAGCAGGATGAATGCTGAGGTTTACAGGGCCGCAGTCAGATTCAGCCAAATGCTGCAAAACTGATCAGAGCTTCACAGCGCAAATGGATAATGGCCCAAAGCATACAGCAAAAGCAACCCAAGAGTTTTACAAGGAAACAAAACGGGAGATTCTGCAATGGCCAAGTCAGTCACCTGATCTCAACCCAACACAGGAGCTTCTCAGTGACTGAAGACAAAACTGGAGACCCACAAACAAACTGAAGGTGGCTGCAGTAATGGTCTGGCCGAGTATCTAAAGGGAGGAAACACAGCATTTGGTGATGTTCTAGACTTCATGAAGACATTGAGTGCAAAGGATTTTCATCCAAGTATCAAAAACAACTGTTCTTAAATCTACATTAGTTTCCCCCATTTATTTTGATTCTCTCAACTATTTATAAAAAATATCTGTAATTCAAAACCAATGTAAAGTTTTGTGTTGTATGTATGACAACATATCCCATTGTGTTCATCCTTAGATGAAAATTATCCAGATTAAAAATGCAAGAGTTTTCAAGGTCAGATATGAGTGTAGGTAAACCAGTGAAAATTCACAAGGAATACACCAGTAAGGCCGGACCTACATAACAATAATTAGCGAAGTAAACGCAAACCTTCAGAATTATTTCACATTCAAGTGATGAAAACTTCATGCGCACATTCACAGAAACTGATGACAGAGCACAGTATAAACCTCTGACTCAGTTTCTGATGGGCACTTTGAAGCATTTAGCTGCATCTCCTTTGGTTCCCTCTCACTGCTCCAACTTTCCAGTGACGGTGCACCATTGTAGGTAATAACTGAGGACAAGCAGGTACATTATTTGATTTTATCATCATTTATTTTAGATAATTCACACAGACAGAAAAAAAAAAAGCCTCATTTTCAATGACAGATGAAATCCAACAAAAAAGCCCTGCAGAAATATTAAAAAAAATACTGAAGGTGAGTGACGCTTCACAAATGAAGAACCAGAACTCATAAAGGGTTTGATTACAAAAATGAAAAACCTGACAGCAGTTCACCTTATCTGCTCTAATTCCTGACTGTGATTTGGAATGAAAAATGACTAAAAAGCAACAGTAGGGGAAGTCTAAATGATTAAAAAATGCTTTTGTTTTTTTAAACAGGAAACTTCTCGTTTTCTCATATTTATATATCTACAAAGTGAAAGAAACAACATGACTACACAGAGCTGAGTTTCCACATGACGGAGGAGGAAGGCACTGAAGTGTGGGGCAGAGTTTAGCTACAGCTACACAATTCAAATACTGCATACTTGGTCAAGAAAGACTGTTTCCTCTGAGATCTAGCATGTATATGTATATGTACATGTATGTGTATGCACATGCATATGTATATGCACATGCATATGTATATGCACATGTATGTATATGCACATGCATATGTATATGCACATGCATATGTATATGCACATGTATGTATATGCACATGCATATGTATATGCACATGTATGTATATGCACATGCATATGTATATGCACATGCATATGTATATGCACATGTATGCATATGTATAGTCATCTTGTGAGCTGACAAAGCAGAGCTGGCTGCTCCAATCATTAAAAAGAGTCAAAAATTACAAAAAAAAAAAAAAAAAAAGCATGATTAACACATATTAACCCATAATTTATAATTACAAAATATTAGATTACTGTATTATTACATAGAGTTTGGTGATTTTGTCCATCACCTGAAGATGGAATAAACTTTGGGATTACAACAAATTCTGAGATTCAGCCAAATCACACAAACAGAATAGAACATAGATTACAGTTTATATAATCACATATTTTTGCCCAATAAATTTAGGATTTCAAAAATATCTTACTGTACCAAAAATCATAAAAACAAACAAAGCCACAATTATGACAACTACATTTGAGATTATGAGGAAATTCTGGCATTTTCACCAAAGGTAAAGTTGGGCTTTCAATAAACACCCTCCAAAACTAATAATTCAGTTCCTTCAAATATCACGAGGCCGGCTCTGCTTTGACTCTACAAAATGAACATCCACGGGTGGAATCCAGTCTCTGTCAGGAAGGTTAGCTTCATCCCCTTTATCGATGTGCAGGGTAAAGGTCCTCAAGCATCACAGACAAGAAATGCTGCTTCATCACAGACTTCTTGCAGTTTGCTCACCGCTCGCACAAACTCCGCTCAGCCACAGGATTAACACAAGTTGGGTTTTGTCAGTGAAACAGTTGAACTTCTCTTTCCTCTGGTACAGAGAGAAAACCACATGTCCACAAACAAAACGAAAAGAAAAACGCTCCTACAAACAGAAACATATTTGTGCACGAGGCAAGGCCACAGGAAGCTAAACAAGCCGGGCGGCTGACAAATGCTGAAGGTGAGCTGGTCCATTTGGTTTTGATAAGTAGGTTAATTAGTGGCAAATCTGCAGCTGGAGAGTGTAAAAATACTAAACTGTATGTCAACGTCCTGCATTCAGAATTACACAAATGCATTCAGCAAAGTGGGAGGAGCACTCGCATGTGGAACCCCGTTAAATGATATCACTGGATTATCACTTCAGACAGAAGCATTAGTCAAGAGTACAGAATGAACATAACAGGTGAAGTACTCCTGCAGGTATCCAGTGACAGTTAAGGTCACTTATGAAGGGAAGACTCCAGGTGTTTGCTGGTTCAAGCTGCTGAACTGTGGAATTTCTCTGTTACTGTACACTGAATTTAGCCTGACAGCAGATCTGAGCTGAAACCATTCACTGATCAGTGATTCAGCCATCTACAGACGCTGTTAGGAACAAACATCAGGTGCTAATGTAAGTGAATGACATTTACTTACTCATTTATTTCACCAACCAACCGCAAGACCACAAATGAAACTATTGATCAGACTGCATTTAGGACCAGCTTCACCTTTTTTTTGCCTGGCTCGGAGGGGGGGGAACAGTGCATTCTGGGAACAGTGCATTCATTTTAGGAGAGTACCGTACATTAAATAAAATAAACAAGAAAAATAAATAAACCAGCTTGGCAAACAAATTACGATTAAAGAAAAGTTTGTTAACAGGAGCATCCTGCTGGGGGGGAATTTTTTTTTTTTTTTTTTTTTTTTAAAGTGCCTTTAAGCAAGGCACTCTACTCACACAGCTGATAGAAACACAGCGATCAGTGTGAAGCAGGCGTCTCTGCTTCTGTCCTTACACTCAGTGCTTACTGGCTCCAGAGGAGGACAAACAGGACAACAGCTTTCTGAATGATACAGGACCTTCACTTATACATGTCCAACTGGGAAATCTGAACTTTTCCTCATTTATCCAGCAGCTAAATTGTATTTGGGTTGTATTCGGGGCAAAAATGTTTCACTTCGCTGGAGTTCTGGAGCTTTCAATTTCACTCAGCTACTAGATTATCATCTACAGTTGATTGCTCAGAAAAATAAACCTCTATTCCGATATGTGCCAAACAGGATTGTGTGAGATCATTAAAAGCTACAAAACGGAGAAGCTACTCGATCAAATATCCGAGTTTACAAACAGAGAGCATTAAGTTGTGTCTTGGTCACAAATGTAGGCGATTCTTATCAAACATTTTTTTTTTAACATCAATTATAGAAACTTCATTTTTACATCAATTTTCTGTAGACTGATCACTTGGCATAACTTGCTGACACTGTAGTGAGGCTACTGCTGTGGCACCAACAGTGACAGTGGTCTGCTGTTGCTACTTAACTAAAAGTTCACGTTTTGAGCGTCTTTCTGGCGCCACCGTGTGAGTCTGAAAATGCAAAAAAAAAATAAAAAAAAAATCATAATTTCCTAAAAGTGCGAAACTAGTAGATTTATGTTTTTGCCTCAGCAGCAGCTTTGGTCTGGTTTAGTGGTCTGAAGAGGCTTTATTAATCGCTGTGGCTCAGCTGTGACGTGGGAGGATGAGAGGAGGAGAGAAAGCTCGAGCCACATTCCACATGGATGCTTTTTGTTTTTTTTTCCCCCATTGCAGATCTTAATAGAACAGAGAGATCTGTGGCCAGTTTCTTAACTTTAAGATTTTTTAAAATAATGTATCAATCAAATACTTGTTTCACATACAGCTCTTTGAACAGTTACTGAAAGGATATTTGATTACTTTAGTCAAAGGCACTTAAAAAGGGAGAATGTGAGCTTTGTGTAAAGTTCACGCTTAAAAGGTTTTTGTGTACATGCACAAAATTTGACATCTGAGCACAAATTTGTCTACATTTCTAGAATCAAAGTGCAAATTGCACATTGTACACAAAAAGCTATAAATAGAGTTTCCATTTTACGCAATAAAATTCCAATGTTTCTAGAAGGAAGTTGTCCTTTTATTGTGAAAATTCAAAATAAATAAATAAGCTTTAATATTTCCAGAATAAGGCCAAAGGTTGTAAAGGTGGCAGTATACAGTATTATTTGTGTGTCTTTGAATATTTGTTTTCCTGTAAATTTTCCACCTTATTCATGAAATATCATGAATTTGTTCAATAACTGATAACCTTTTCCTAGAACATTTTCATCAGGCACTAATGCCTCGCTTGGTTTGCCAAATGGGAGAAAACATTGATTCTGGCCTTGTTGGTTCATGCCTGTAGTCCGTCAGCGAGCCACGCAACTTCGCTCCTGACAGTTGCTTTACCTTCACTACCTCCTCCCACCTGACACCAGCAAATGAACCTTTACTCAGTACAGGAAGTGGATGTGAGCCAACACATCAATCTCTAACAGGAAGTAAGATTACAGTGTTTAAATAAAAGCCTGAGCCAAGTGTCCAGATTCCAATCATTCTAAGAGAATAAAATAAAATTAATAAAACCTCTCTGTACATTTCCCAAACAAAGTGATGCTTTCTCCTTTCCTTCTGCATCATACAGTATGTGCCCGGTCTTTGTTTTTTTTCCCATCGGGTTGCAGGAACAGCAGTCGATCTCAGAACAGAAACAGTGGGAAAGCCCTTTAGGAAAACAGAAGCGATTTAACCTCCTGAAAAAACAACGTGACGGAATTCTCAAACATCAAACACGTAACAACAAATCAAAAACTTCACACAAAGTTCTGTCCGCTCCACAGGAAGGGGGTTCAAAGGTTCAAGACTAATCTTTCTGCATCAGGATGACCTCAGATCCAGTACAGGAATCACGAAATGACAGGTCTCTTATTGCTTTGAGAATTGAGACGAAGGAGAGGAAGATCTACCGCTAAGGTTAAGAGGCTTCCAGACAAAGAACCACACAAAGTGTCAACACAGACGCTGAGCTCAAACAATGACATTCTTTAAACTAGTTACATTGAGCAGTCAATTTACAACCCAAACTAATTTTGCCATCAATTAATCTGGATTTAGACCAAACCATCCCCTCATTGCAGCTTCTCCATTGGGAAGCTTTCTATTTTATTTTATTTTTTTTTAATCATTGTGCCTGGATATCTTTGGCTTTCAGTTAGTCAGACTTACTAAGACTTGTTTTTCACCATTTTCTGACAGCCTCTCGGAGATTCACCATCCACTAACACAGCACTGAGTTGCTGGGATAGTTGAAGTTTTCCATAAAATACTTCTATGGTTCTTTGCCTGAACTCTTAATAATAACAGCAATCATAACAATGCCAATGCTAACATACATCATCCATCAGTGGTCATCAGCTACAGCTTTAGTCTTCTAGAGGCCACTGTTGAAATTTTTTTTGTTGAAATGCTTTTTAAATTACAGGAGTGACTGTCCAGCTCTGAAAGTGTCATTTGACTGGATTTTACTCTTAAATAAATCTAAAGAACAAAGAAATATCACTTGCCATAAGTTGAACTGATAACAGTCCAGGCCAATTTGACCAGATTTTCCATCCCTTCGAGACTCATCACTCTTTAAAAGTAACCTGAGCTGGCAAAAACTGACTAAAATTCTGATAAAAACCCTGCATCCAGATCAGGGTTTAGGCTTTAATGAACATTCACAGTCCCAAACCAAGCCACCTCCAGCTAGGCTTTAGGCTATGGATGAAAACAAGTAGCAAAACTGATCTGATGACAGCATATGGACCGTCACTTCACTGTTTGACTGACTAGGCACTCAAGTAACATCCAACTCAGGAGAGCTGCATGTAGCTGAAGAGTAGTGGGACCAGGAAGACAACGTTTAAGCCCACTGTGCCATAGACAATGTAGCGGTAAGGCAGCTCCACCTCCATGTGCTGCCGGGCCTTCCTCACGTCATCAGTGGGCACCTTGAAGACTCTGCACACCAGTGGAATAGCGATGGCTTTCATCAGCGCCCGCATGGCCACCAACACCAGCACTCCCACAACAAGCCGCAGCATTACAACACCCACCAGGCTGGGAGTAAGTGCGGGCATGGTGAGGGGAAGCTGGTCTGGTGTGAAGTCGGGCATCAGGCCCAGGTAGTGGTTGACATGAGATCCCAAGGCAATACCAGCGCCAGTGCCCAGAATCTGAGCAGTGTCGCCGCGAGAGGTGCTCCAGGTGTCCAGGGTGAAAGAGAAGAGGCCTAGGCCCAGGTGTAGAGAGATGATGATGACTGGAGCGTAGCGGCAGGTCAAGTTGAAGTCATCAATCAGGTCCAAGACGGGCAGGAAGAAGCGCAGGATGAGGATGCTGTACAGAAACCCGGCAATGACATCCTGAGGGAAACAAACACATAAACAGTAAATGGACTGCATTCATAAAACTGCCAGTGTTTATTCAGACAGCACAGCTGACCATCACTAACGTGCGCTTCAGATACCTTGAAATGTGTGCTGATGAAAACAACCATGTTGTAAATATGGACTGAAAAAAGTAAACGATGTCAGAGGGTGAAGAAGGCAGGAAAGGGACTGAAAAGAAGTTTAAATGTCTCATCTTTGTCTCAACACAAAAAATAGTGAATTTTAAGCTTTAGAGATGAGATGCAGCACAGGAAAGAAAAAACAAACAAAAAACAGTCACATCTACTTTCGTCCTGAAAATATCAACCACTTTTTTAGAGTCTTTCTGGGTTGGGCTTCTCATCTCCATCAGAAAGAGTGGCCGCTGTGAAAAACGTGAATAAAAACAGAACCAAATGATTTGCAAATTTCATAAACCCGTAATTTATTCACAATGAAGGCTAGAAAACATCAAAATGTTTAAAATTAAGATATTTTAGTATTTCATGAAAAACAGCTCATCTTCAATTTGATGACATCAACACGACTCAAAAAAAGTTGGGACAAGCAGAACGAAAGGTTGGAAAAGTAAGTGATACTAATAAGACACAGCTGTGTGCAAGGAAAAAAGGCCGAAAATCAATATTGGATGCCCATTGCCAATTTTCAGGGCCTCAGGCAGCAAGGATTAAAAACATATACGCATAATCCTGTCATGGAAATCACTGCAAAGGCTTAGGAACACTTCCAGAAACCACTGTGCCCTCCACAAATGCAGGTTAAAGCTCGATCATGCGAAGAAAAAACCATATGTGAACATGCAGAAACGCTGCTGTCTTCTCTGAGCCAAAGCCCATTTAAAATGGACTGAGGCAAAGTGGAAAACTGTTCTGTGGTCAGACAAGTTGAAATCTCAAAGTCTTTTTAGGAAGCATGGGCCCTCTACCTCTCCCCTTTAGTCCTCCAGACTGAAGAAGACTGACTGAGTATAGCATTGTGCTATATTGTTTGCCTGCTGTCAGTGCCTTCAGTTCACTGCTGTCAGGTGTTCAGCTAACCAATGTGACTCAGCTGCAAACCAAATTTCCCTCTTGGCTACAATAAAGGGAAAAAAAAGATTGCTATCATGCATTTTGTGACTAAATGCTGAACAAACACAAGCAGCAGACATGAACATTTAAACCTGCACCAGCTGATTCAGCAGCAAAAATCCCCTTACCAGATAAAGACTGCTAGGATTAGGATATTTATTGGAACATTTCCTTTAGATGGGAACAGGAAGTGCTGACAGGAAACATGAAAACAGTGAGATCTGCATGGCAGTGAACTCTGGATTCAAATACAAAGGTCATCACAGCTGTGTATTTACTGATCTCTGCAGTAAACTGACAGCTGGCTTCTTGCCCCTAAACCTTTCAAATCACTCACAACTCCTGCTGAACCTCTCAAAACTATTTCTGAACTCATGTTAAACTCCTTGTGATCACATATCAGATACATACAAAAGTATGTAACAACCATGTAACAAAATACAACTTCCTGTTCAAAGAGGAAGCTTAGTTTATACACATATGAGGTCCATCTAATCACAAATATCTAGTAGAAAATAAAAATGCATCGCAAACAGGAGCTCAGATCTCAGGAGGTTAAGCTGAATCTGTTCACACCGCTCTGAGACACTGAAGCCTCACTATCTCATATTTTTTAATCACTCTTTGGTTCTTCTCTTCTAGTATTTTTCTGGTTGTGTGCGTATGCCAATATTGTGCTCAGTGTGATTACTAGATTTAAATGTTGGGGAAACAGTTAACATTTTATAATGCTGATAATATGCAACTATAAAACCCCATTAGACATTTCTGGTTTTGAGGCTGTCCGTGATGAACGATGACCAATGTGGAAGGATCGAGGTGAACGTGGTTTTAAACGGTGATCCTGCATTGCACAGTGGGAGAGATTCAAGGTTGCAAAGGTCAAAAACAACCTGAGGCAAAACTCAACACTGACACTTGTGATGACCTTTGTATTTGAGTCCAGAGTCCAGAAACCTTGCATGTGACGTCTGGAATTCCGACAAAGACGAAAACCTGGTTGCATTGTGGCAGCAGAAGCCTCATTTGTATGATTTATCCTCCAGCTGTTTTGACTAGGAAAAGAAGGGTGTAGCAAGTTCTAGTACAGGAATTGCAACAATGTGTTGCAGCCTATGTTGCAGTAAGCATTACCATCCTGCAGCATGCATATGGCAAATAAGAACATGATTATTTTTGAGGTCTATCAGTAGTTATTTATGTCAAACATTACATAAATGAAAAACGGGAATCACAAAAGTCCATTTCTGCTAGTAAACTCAGCTTTCCTGGCCATTTACACAACTGCCTATGTGCATCCACAGCAAAGAGACTCTGTTGGGTAACTTGTCATTACGTGCGTGTACACACTGTAAACAAACACTTAATAGTCCCTCATCTTGCTAAGCTGGGTGTGTACACTATTTACTTCTGTAATTAGTGTCTACTTTCCCTGGAAGGAGAAATCAATGATGGCTACTGTAACTTTACACCAATCTCCATCCACCAGCCAGAGAACTGGAACATTTCAAGGGTTACTGGCAGGGTCAGCCCACTTGAATGACCTCACTGGAAGGAAACCAAGGTCCTGTTAGAGTTTAAGTATCTATTTGGCTGCTTAAATACAGGTTGTAGTACATTAGCTAATGGTCAGTTAGTAGCCTGTGCTGAGCCATGATCGCCAGAGCCGTAGAGCTGGCGTCGGCCGCTGGCTTGTCGCTCAGTAACAACATGTGTCCCAGCAGTTCCGCGTTTGGCAGATGGTTCACTATAAGGACACATTTCCCTGCATGACCATGTAAAAATGACTCATCAATGACACAGCCAGCAGGAGGATAACCTCTCAGGAGGTAACTGAGATTTATCCCTTTTCTGCTGCCAGTGCCATCCCTTATCAGCCTTCTCACTTAACCACACACACAGTGAGAGACTGAAGGATTTCACCCATCTGTAATTTTCTCCTCCACTGACACGAGCCGGGGAACTCTGAAACAATGTGCTGCCTGAACTAAAATTGTCCAGAAAGAGGATGTGCTCATAATGAATAACAAATTGCATGTCATTTGGTAGATGCCTTAACCCAAAGTGCTTTACAACAAAATAAATGAGCATATTGTCAGAATGGGTGGCCTAAATGTTGTCAGAACCACTAAGTCGTCTCTACGTAAAACACAACCACATGTGACTGCTGCCTGCTGTCCATCGAGTGACTGGACATTATGTACAGGTTCAATTCACGCCTCAGTAAGAAGGTACATGGTGTAAATAAACAGCCGCTTCATTATTTCTTTATTAGTGCAGCTAAAGATAATTCCCAGTACTGATTTAATAAATGTGCTACTTGTATCATTATTTGGCTTAAAAAAACTTCACAAAGGTAGTCAACGAGATTGTAATTTTCTTTTTTAAATTTAAAAATACTAAAATAACAAACTCAAAAATTACTGTCAATGCCAGCTACTTTTCTTTTAGTCTAAGTGATTAATTGATACCTCTGGGAGCACTTGAATCATACAACATCTATCTTCTTCAGGGTAGTCAGAGAGACAAAGTAATGCAGAGAAAGAACAGGGGAGTGGCTGGAGGAGAATAAACAGGAAGAAGTGGAGTTTCTGGTGAGATCAGCCAGAGTCTGATCTGAAAGCAGGTGCATGCCACACACACAGATGATCAGTACTTTTCTAACTTCATGAAAGATGAAATCAGTAGAGTTGGTATATCAGACTACTGGCCTAATAAAAGGGTCCAGTAATCTTGGGCGACTATACTACTAAAGCCTCCAAGTCCCCATAAATACTGTCCTCTGTAAAATAGACAAACTGTTAGATTTAAGCATCGAACCATTAGAGGAAACTAGAATTTGCATTTAGTTGTCATAAACTTAAATAATGTGAAAACCTGCTGACTGAAACTCTAGTAAAAGGTTTGTAGAAGACAACACCATCGTTATCGGTGGCAGAACAGCTTTTTGCCTGTGAGCTCTTCCTGTAGAACAAAGGAGGAGGAAGTAGTTTCATTGGGCGTGATGATTTCCAGATCTCATTAAGTGCCCGGCAGGCCTGGCAGAGCAGACCGATAATGGCTCACTGGGCATTCAAGCTCCACTCCCTGATTCCCAGCAGTGATGTGGCGCCTTCAGCCATCAGGTTATGTCATGAGGTGGAAATGAGCTCTGTGCCCGTGCACCCACAGCTCGATCCATCTCAACTAAGTTCATACCTTTTATCCTGACCTGAATGTTGTGTTTCTCAGATCACCATTTTGACAAATCGAGCTCCTGTCGGTTCAAGAAAACACAAAGCCGCTACATGTGGCGAGTCATGCCTTGAAGTTCCCACACACTTTTCTTAATCCAGTCAAAGCTCAACACACAGACATGACGCACACATGTTCAGATCCAGACTGGCTCAGAATTTTCAAGAGTATCACCACCAAGAAATCAACCTAGAAAATATGAAGAAAAAAATGCTTTTTAGAATTTCATAACCTGTCTAAATAAGAACTGCCTGCAAACACGAGCTGTTAACATCTAATTAAATGGCTCTAAATTACTGGGGCTTATATTGTAGCATAAGTGATGCCATGCCATAAATGTTTCCTCTTTATATTCCCCAAAGCATTATGGTTAACTATATTTAAAGAAATACAAAGAAAGACAGTGTTCTTACATACAGAACCAAAAGTCTATTTTTAATTTTATATATAAACTATTTAATAAGAAGAATGCTCAGACACAAACAGCACTGACTGATACTGTTTTTGCTGTGTCACTGATTCCACCGACTAAAAAAAAAAAAAAAAAACTAACATAATGAGCTTAAAGACTTTAAAACAGGCCACATTTTTTATTAAGACTTCTTTGTTATCCTGGAAAAAAAGGAGAACAAATAATGGGACAGCAGGGTATCCAATCTCAGGGTCGTGCTGTCCAAAGATTTTTTAGTAGGCAATTCTTTAAAAAAAAACTATTTTTAAAAAATGCCCACAAAATGTGGAAATGCAAATTGGTAACAATAAGGTAAACTGAAATATTACAATCACTAGGGACAGGGTTATCAAGCTGAGATAGTATAAAATAAGAACACCCAAACCCCAAAACTGAAAACAGAGTTTCAATTCAACAAACACGACCTACTGAGTAGCCAACTTATTTTTACTTCTCAAAATACTACATGAAATCCATATCCAATAAATGCAGTGTAATTTCACACAGTACAAGTATGACATAGGTTAACTGAGGGGGTAAAAGACAGATGACATGTCTTTATAATGTCATGGAACGCTGTAGAAAAATATGGTCTCTTGAGGCTTACTTAAGTAGGATTTGGCTTATCCTTATTTTTAGGGACTATTAAGATCTTATAGATAAACTGACATCATTGCTTAAACCAGACTTGGTGTGTAATGCAACAGTTGCTATGGTTACAGACATTTCTTACATCCATGGTGAGACAGTGAGGCGAGCCAGCAGGAGTTTCTGGCTTGCAGACAAGTGCTTTTTAATCAAGAACAGTGAGCGGTCACACTGCAAGGCCAGGAGGAGAAAGATGACAACCATGACATCAGAGACAGATAAACAGATTCCTTTGAAAGTATTTTGGACATAGTTTGAGTCTCATATATGAAAAAATATATATCCATCATACCGTCACATGACCAATTTGGGTTAAAAACCTGTGAAACCAAATGTATATATTTAATAAATCTGAGTAAACATACACTTAACTGACAGGCTGCTGAGTTATCATAGCCTCATCATTGCTGCACACTAAATTTAGTGTTGCAGAGTTGTAGCACTGGTTCCACTACCTGTAGGCCACCCCAGCACAAGTCCTTTCATCCTTCCTGTGCTCACACACAGAGTAAACAACATAAAGGCCATGAGCTCCACTAAAGCAGCCTGGGACACCAGAGTGCACACAAATTATAACACATGAGCCCAGATTTGGAAAATTCTTCTGTCAAGTGGTATAACAAAAGAATTTTCCATATCTGGTACAAATAAAGTACAACTTAAGAGCTGAAAATATCCTTTTTAAGCTGGCTGCACAGACCTCCCTGAAGCACCCTGTGCCACCTCTCTTCCTTCAGCTGAGCAAAAACCACACCCCGCTAACTCACCATTACATGATGTGACTTGATGGTAAGCTGACTGAATCTTACCGAACTCATAAGCAACAATATATACTGCTGTTTATATGTGTGCTTTAATGAAGGAGTCTCTTGTTACTCGCCACCTTGTGAACTACTTTTAGCCATTTCTTCTTAATGTAGACCCCCTGGTCCATTGTTTATGTAGACAAAAATGAAAACTAAGAAATCTTTCTCACAGGGCTATACTGTTTGTTTAAAATCACCCTAAAAATCACATTTACCTGATGCATTTTGCAGTGACTAGTCACAACATAAACACACTACTCAATAATTACTCCTTTCCATTTTTGCTTTAATTAATGTTAGTCTATTATGAGTTGATTATAACTAGTTAACGCATTTAGCAATTTTCAAAGCAATGGGTTCAGATACAGTAAAATTCAGAGGAGGAAAAAAATAGAAATAGTGGCAGCAACAGCGTAGGAAGAACAGAATCTAACTAAAGGTTAGAAAGTACTTCAGATTTTCAAATGCAAACCATTTTTTATTAATATTAAAACTTTGCCTGGATTTCAGAGTTTTCTGTATCATTCAGAGAAGCTGGTTATACAAACACTGGCTAAGGATTTTATTTTTTGCTTTGGAAATCACAAAAACCGCTCTGTTTAAACAGTTTCATGTGATCTTTTGAAATCTCATTAAGTAATGTGGGAGCCACGAGGTTGTGTTTTTCTGTTTTTTTCTATTTAAATACCCAGTACTTCAAAGAACTTTTACAAACACCTCTCATGTAAAAGTTAACTCACTCTTGGATTTTTCATTTTTATTTTTTTAATGACAACTTTTGCACCATCTCTTGGAAAACTATAATGCTGATTTCTGCCCATGGTTGTGGTGCTGTTAATGTCACTGCTTAAATGCCAATCAGGTCCGTCTCAGGATGCTCAGTTCAACAAAACCAGACCCGTTTCCTTTATATGGAACTCCACATACTAAACTGTAATCTGATTGGCTACTAAATTATTCATGTTAAACATCTTTTTAGGTCCGCCCTTGTTTATTTGAGGAGAAAACTGGACCTTTTTGTTGACATGGAACAGAGCCCTAAAGAGATGTGAAACAGGCAGATGTGCATGTGGTTTCTGAGGTGGCGGTCTACACAAGCGACACCACCTGCGGGCAGCCACAGAAAGCTCTTAAAGAAGGTCTATGATGTGGAATTACTTTCCAAGTTTGTTTGGGAGGATAGCCAGTGTGCTGTAATGTCTGCTGGTCCCACAACACCATCCATCACTGACACAGCAATGACCACAAAGAATGTTCCCTCAGTGACAGACGGCCCAACCCTATCAACGCACCAAGACTGACATTGCTTAACAGTGAGATTACCCCATACAGAGTTAATTTGACCAAACATCTGTGGTAACTCTTTGGATTTTTTCCCACAGATGTATTTCTTAAAAATAAATCCATGAATACATCTAACATTCAAGCTGAGACTGGCTTCTTTAACCAGGTTTCATGATTACCTAGGAGTCTGTTCTTTGTGTTAATCAACCTGCCCCAGACTTACTCAGGTTTAAATTCTATACCAGTCAACATATACGTTGGCTGGAGTTACAACAAGTTCCAGTTAGGTATACACACCTACCCCTGTGGTGGTAGATTTGATGACTGTACTCTGTTAACGTGAGAACAAATAAAAGAAGCAGGGGCAAGTTTTTGCAGGCATAAATATTAAGTTTTCCCCTACAAATTCTTGCTGAGGTACATACAGGCCTAAGCATGCTCGTGACAGAATGACTGGTCCAGATTATCTGAAAGATGTGGGTAGTACAGGTAGGCTCTAAACCAGAGGTGGGCAAAAGGCCATATGAGAAATTGGGACTGTTGTGGAGGGCTGCATCGATACGAGTAAGCTGACCTCAATTCTGTTCAATATTAATTTTGTCTCTTTATAAGCTTATCGGTGTGGCCCTCCAAAACAGTCCCAGTTTCTCAATTGGCCTCTTGGGAAAACTTATTGCCTAGCAACAGGAAAAGAAAAAAAAGTGAATAATACCAGTAATGGCTACATTATCAACTGACACGCATTTTCACTTTCCCACAGTAACTGGTTAGTGTGGAAGCAGTGTCAGACTGGAGAAAGGAACAGTGAAGAGTTGACAATTGTGCCTCATATGAAACAGCAATCTTTGTCCATTTAATGAGTTATTGTGAAGATCACAGTTTGGTAAACAGGCAGGCTGACAGGTCTAAAAAGAAAATGATGAACTATGAACTGAACAAACAGCTGACGCAGTGGTTCACCGACCATACGTTGTTACCTTTAGCTGCCTTCTCCAACATTTTAACACAGAAACGCTGCTGTTTGGACTCAAGTTCAGATTACACCTCCTGGTTAATATCAACAGTTTGAGAAGTTTCCTGTTTCTGGGCCCAGCCATTAATCACAATATACAATAAGGAAATTTTCAAGTTCCCGTCCACTCAAAATTATGTTTTGCTTATTGTTCCTTCCCTTGGAGCTAGAATGATGTGTGTGCAGGGAGTTTGTTCTCCTCTTCTCATAGCTCACCTTAGAGTTTAACACAGGAACACAAAAGCAGGATTTTGAAATGCCACTAATGGATCCTCCATAAGAGAAATGTTTAAATATTGATAAATCCCAAGATTTGTAAAAGAAAAACATAACATCTCTTTGCTCGAAAAACTACATCAGACAATTTAAAAAGGTACAGTCAGCTGTTTTCTGAGAGAAAATTTGTAAATATATATTGTAAATATACATTGATTAGTGTGTAACAATGTTTTCCAACAAATTTATGCATTCTCATAAACTTTGAATTAATCCATTAAAAATACACAGAAGCAGGTGCTGGTTTGTGGTAGCTACCGTGTTGCCTTGTCATCTTGAATGCAGTGGCTGAAATGGACACCGCTGTTCTCCCTAACCGGGTTTTATGTATGTGGCTAGAGACCGGCCATAGAGGTAGTACGGCAAAGGCGGAGGAGAAGAGAAGTTGTAGGCGTTCGCATGCCATGGAGGCAAATTTTAATTTGTGCCTGCACCTTCAGACTCAAGCTCTGAAGGATCATACCTATATTTTTATCATCTGAAGGGGTCCCCATCACCAAAGAAGTGAAAACGCAAAGGAAAGAGACAACACTACCGGCATATGGATAAAATATCATTCTCTTCCTCCTCACTCAAGTCTCACCTCCTGAACTGAAGTCAGGGCTCAGCATTGTGTTCAAAATGTGGCAACGGCTGGGTTTGGAGCAGATGTGGCTACTGTTATTGATACTCTTCCTCCAAAATGTCCGCTATCATGTTTAAAAGCACGGGATGTATGTGTGTGAGAGAGAGAGACAGGTCACACTCACCAGCACAGAGTGCATTCCCATGTAGATTCGGCTGGAACAGACCAGCAGACACCAACAAAGAGCCAAGGTGAAGCCCAGTGTGGATGGGTACTGCGGAGGTGAAAGGAGACAAGTTTATAGACATTAAAAAAAAAAAAAAAAAAAATTCAAGGGATTTCATTTACAATGGTATGACAGACAGAGGCAAATGCATCTTCATACATAAGAAAACATGTTTAATTGTTTTTACTTTAGAATCAACTAATCATGGATATAGTGCAAAATTCTAATTAAAAATTCAGTGTATTCATTGAAATGCATTTATTCTACCACCATTCTTTGATCTGCACTGAGTGAACATGCTTTACATCATACAGAACACCACTGTATCTGTGAGTGTGTCACTGCATCAAAGCTAACCTGTCAAATTTATGTTTATTGTTCTGTAGTGGTAAGCCAATAAAGCAATTGTATGCGATGGAGGAAAAAAAAAAAAAATCATCCACAACTTGTTCGGCCGCAGCATCTAACAAGCCTTGATAAAATGCTGCTGTGATGTATCAGATATGATTATCTGCTAATGTGTACTAGACTCAAATGTCCTCATAAATGTTTCAGCAATTCTGCCACTTCCTTATCAGATGTTCTTGGCCCGCAGCATTGAGAGGAGGGAGCCAAAGCAAATTTACTTGTATAACACCTTTGAATAACACAGCAAAACGATGCGCCTTATGTAAGACATAAAATATAAAAGAAACCCAAAACAATATAAACATGAACCAGATTTTCCAAAAGGAAAATAAAACAAAATAAAGCTAACTGCAAAGACCAACAACCAACTATTTTTTAACATATTCATTTATGATACAGTTTATGAGTTTATGTTAAGTTTAAGTTTATGATGCAATCTTGATGAGTTGCCTACAATAAAGATGGTAAGTCAAAGGGCTGTTTTCTATTGGCCTGCCTGAATCAGCATTGTATTATGTAATGTATGTATTTCAGAATTAGGAAAGCAATGTTTAAGTTGGGCCTGATGTTACCTTGCAGATAAAAGGATGATTGCCATTCTTGTCCTCACAGTGTAGGAAACCAGCTTATTAATTTAATGCTGGTTTTGGATCAGTATTTTGTATTAGCAGATACCTGAAGCCAAGGTATCTGTATTGGCACTGGAACTGAAAAAAACTGAATCAGAGCATCCCTAGACTCAGCATGCAAAAAGATTGAGAGGAAAAACAGACAGAGGAAAGACTGAGCTGCTGAGGTTTGTACACTTGCTAAAAGCCTTTTGTGGTCCTTGCTGTGGGTCCTGTGCATTGAGATGGCTCAGATTTCCTATCTCAGACCAGAATTACATTACTAATCCCACAACATCACAGCATCTCCCAGCCCTGTAGCCTTCAGGGGAAAATGACTCATGAGAGCTACCTGATGGTGCTTGATGAAGGCCAATTAAACAGAGATTAGGTACTATTTAATGGGGTAGACATACTTGACACCAATTTCCTGTGAATAATCACGTGATACTTTAAACAGCTGCTGCAAACTACAGATAACCTGTAAACCAAACATGATTTATTTTTGATATGCAGCAAACTCCACTAGCATCTAAATTGCTTCCATCACTTTCACACAGTCCAACAGACTGTCTGGTTACCTCTGGTGTTGATCAAGCACTGGTGTCGATAAGTCCACCTCATTTTACTGCTCCTCACACACAGACAATATTAAGTGCAAGAAAAGCTTCCAATTAGTTTCTAGTGTTAATTGAACTATTACACTGAACAAAGCAAGTGCTGCAAGTAGTTGTGGTGACCAGCTATAGTCACCCAGAAGCTGTCTCTAGCTTCATGTTTCGTAAAACAGTCACCAATAACCACAGTTCGTTCTTCGGTAGGTGTGTTACAGAGTGGGGAAAAACAATTAGAGATTTTAAGGGGTTGGTGTTGTACCAGGGGCTTCTGTTTAGGAGTACGATTCCACCTCACGGTCACCCAGCCAGCCTGATTTCTGATGGCTAAACTATGTTAGTCTGCACTGACTACAGGGACCTGGCTAGGTACTGGATTTTCCAGAGAGCAGAGCCGAGTCTCCAATTCACTGAGCCTGGCCTCCAAAGCTGCAAACAGGCTACATTTATTACAAGTAATACTGTTACTAAAGGAGACTGAGTAGGTAAACATCTGACACACTGAGCAGGAAAGTGCAGGAGGGACAGGTGAAGACACCATGCTAAGCTAACGGCTACACTAAGTTAGAGAATCCCTAAAGACACGAATACTATGAATATAATTTACAGGTGATTCAGCATAGAGTGTGCTTTGGATAAAGCACATGAAGATTACATTATGAAATAAGTTGTTACCTAAAGCTTTGTAATAATCGAGCCACATAAAACACCACTGTGTGTTGTAACAGGAAAAGGTTCAATCCCGCAGTTAGTGTGTGAATCAGTGAGACGAGGCTTGAAGACGGCAACTGACTGCGAATGGTTGCAGACTTGGTCCCTGTCTTTGACGCAACCATTTCAAAGGCATTGCACACGGTCTCAATCATTTTAGCTGTGCTGTGGTCTCCAACCACTGTTTTCCCTAGTGTTAGTGAAGCATTAGCTCTTTTGCTGGCAACTGCTGCACCACTGCTGACGCACAATTCAGTAAACAAAATACAGCTGAACTGAATGGATCATCATTGGAGCATTACCACTGATCAGCAATCCAGCTTTTTGAGTTTTTGATTGGACTGATAGCAATCCAAATACTAGTGAATATTAAGTGAATCCAAAATTGCTAACTTGCTACATTATGATGCTGATCTGTAGACATTATAAATATCAAAACCTTTAAACACCTGCTTGTCAATATTTTTTCTCTGCAAAAGCATTTACATTTTAGCCATTCACATTCAGAGTGAGCAGCAGGCATCTTACTTAAGGACAAAACACAATTCATCACTGGCTGTTGAAGCAGAAAGTCGACCCTTTAAAGCATATCCTACATTTAGAGAGACTCCTGTGAGACTCATCTACAGGTGTCTCTTTAACCAATGAGTGTTCAATTATAAACTCTAAGACCTCTTTCAAGAATGGGGTCAATGCAGAGGGAGGTGCTGGTTGAAAAATAAAGCGCCTTTAATGTGTGTCGATTAGCTGTGAAGCCAGGTCAGATGTAGCAGCCCAACATGCTCAGATTGACACTGAGACAGAGGACAAACCAACTGAATGCGAGGAGGAGGTGGGGGCTGTGAGGAAACCATCAAACAGCATCCTCTGTCTGTGTGCAAACAAAACGTGTCACCGGTTCGTGTTTGCATGCCCACTCTGGCCTCGTGGCTATGACCACAGTCGTGGTGTGGCAGTTGCCTCATGCAAAGCTTTATGGACATGGTGTGTTTTTTGTGTGGGTTGTGGTTCACGCTGCTCACTGACTGTTAGAGTCACTGCGGACTTTTCTCGGCGTTCTCCCACATGACATATACTGTAAACACACAGGTCCACACACATATATCCAAACCACACGATTCCCAGGGTGTGCTGTGTTTGACGTAAAATAATGCCAAGATGTAAACTGAACTGTCTTGAGGCTATGCATAAACCAAAGTTTTGAATATCCTTCTCATATTTGAACTCTATAATACCACACCAAAGCACTCAGCCCTGACCTAATTACTGATAAATCTATTTGCAGTGTTTCATTGGGTTACTAGAAACTGCAGCTGGACACATTTGCAATTCAAAGTGTAAACAAGAAAAACAAAGGTTTTAACAATGTGAGCTCAACAGCCAAGAATCCTGTTAAAGGATATCTGAAATCTGTATGTATTAAGAAACTATTGTTAGATGCTCCATTTTCATTTCTGTCATAATAGAAATAGTCTATGATCAGAGGATAACCTTATTTAGGAGCATCTACTGAACAGCACATTTACATGAGATGAACACTGAACAGAAGTTACATTTATACACTTACTGGACAGTTTGTTGGGTATACCTGCTCAACTGATTTTTAAATGCAAAAAATCATCAGCCAATTACATCAGCAACTCAGAGCATTTAGACACATAGTCAAGACAACCTGCTGAAGGTCAAATTGAGCATCAGAATGAGGAAGAGAGGTAATTTAAGTAACTTTGAGCAGGAAATCTACACTCTAGCTATGTACTGCAAACTGCTCTGAAGCCCTGTGAAGTAATTTACAGCATTACCTGACGCGCACTTCCCTAGAAATGTGACCACATGTCGTGTCGATGCAACCTGCAACTACTGTGATTGGCCTGTTCGGTACTGTTGATTCCTCCTGTGCATTTCCGGCTACTTTTGCACCACAATTTTTGAATTTATCAAAGAGAACAACAATTATCATCTCAATATAAGAAATAATGATCATAGCATCGATATAAGGCCTCACAAATATCAGCAAATTCCTGGAGGGAATTTGCAAAGCGTGGGGATCCAGGAGGGAAAAAAGTCCCAGCATTTGTTTCTATTGGGTAATACTTCATATAAAATACCGGGACACGACCACATGGTAATTAACACATAATGCACAAGCATAAATGCTGACAGATCTTTCACAGCTGCATTATGCCATCAAGTCAACGTGATCAAAATCTCTGTAATAAATAAAATACCCTTTTACCAGTTCAGCTGGCAACATGTTATTACATTATTATACATTATGATGAATAAATCTGTCCCAGCTGGCAAAGCCTACAAGGTTCTCTTCATGCATCTCTCCCTCTTCTGCTGTTTTGGGTTTTTTGTGCCACAGTATGCTCTACAATCAATGAATCAAAATGATCAGAACAACCATATCACTGACCACTTTCTGATTTACTAACCAGATGGACATTTGCCCAGGGAAACCAGTGTCAATTCTCACACCAATTTGAACAATTATATTTATATAAAAAAAAAAAAAATAGCTGTGAGCTTTATATAGTTTACTCATTTCATCTGATGAATAAATTGTTTGTTTGCCTTCCTGTCATTTTCCAAAAGTGCAAAACAGATTGTAAAGCCCAGGGCCACAGTTAGGAAATGCTATACTGTTAAACTCATTCATGCTGGCAGGAAAAGGTGCAATGAACCCACCTAATGTTCCTCCTTAAAGGCGGAAGTCTCACACAATGCCTGTTATTTTTGCTTTACATCAACTGGACAACATCACAAAATGTGCTAAAAGCCATTCATTAACCTCTACAGCACGCAATTCCTCAGTTCCTCTAGTCACATTTTAGCATTTTTATTTGAATCCCCACCATCATCTTATTTTCCTATCTCCCTCTTTAGCTCTCTATATAGCCTTTAGTCCTTCTTACTCCTTCCTTTTTATATTTTACTGTATTAATCCCCTCTCTACGCCTCTAAACACTATCTAATCTCTTCACTGCTTCCTTGGCTGGACCCCTTTCAATTCTCTTCTCAAACTACTCTTTTCAGCACAGTTCCTCATCTGCTCATTCAATTTAATCTTACCAGTGCCTTTCATAGAGTGACATCTGACTCGAGTTACTGTCTGAGCTGGAAGAGGCCGGTGGGATGGGAGGAGGACTGTAAAGCTGCAGCCCATCTAAATCTAAACATTCCTGCTCTGCTCAAACAAGTCGGCCAGGGAAGCAATCCAGCAGGAAACCTCACAGAGAGGCTACAGCAAAGAACAACTGGAGGGAGAGGACGAAGCTTTCTTTCTATCCTCGAAAGCTCTGACAACCTCCTCTGGTCAGGAGGGGAAACAAATCTCTTAGGGTCTATATATATTCCATTTACATTCTGGCATATTCTTGCCTTATTAAAGAAAACCCACAGTGAATTATGGAGTTGTTGGAACCTGACGGACACATCAGTTTATTCATATTATCAAACAATATTGGCCTATGGAAGATCCATCAATACTGGGATCAATGCAGTATTTCCCAATCATGACTTGGCTGGGCCACCAAGGGATATTAATCTGGCAATTCATTTTAGCATTCTTTTTTTTTTAACATCCATCCACAATTGATTGACGAGCAGCCACTCCTCTGTTTTTGTCCAAGTTCATTCACAGCTAACCAGCTTGCCAAGGTCTTTCCTGTCTTGTGCGTCCCAACTGGGGCTTCAATATCATCAAGCTGTCTTTCCAGAGAATGCCTGAACCAAAGGTTGAACTTGATCTGGCAACAACAGTTCTTGTGTAGTGCTGGAAATCCACTAAAATTACATTAAATTATACTAGTGTGACACTACATCAAGCTCACATGACAACCAAAGCTATTATTGCAAGCTGCAGGTCCAAAACAATGGAGTCTGTCCACAGGATAAGAGATAAACTGGAGAGCAAGCTGAATATAGTGCTCCCTAATTATTTTGTCAATGTACTTGCAGAGGAATGTCTTACATCCCAGCCTGTTCCAGATGAACTAACCTTATGTTCACTGTATAATAGCAATAATAACAATAACAAAAGAAGTTGGGAAAAAGAATCATTTTCAGTCTTTATTAAGTCTTCATTATAAAGTCCCAGGTCAAAAAAAAAGCAAAAGATTTTTAAAATTTCAGCAATTTTCTTGCAAAGAAAAACAAACAAAAAAAATCTGTCTATGCAGAATTATGGTAATGATAACTGATTTATTGCATTTATGGGGGAAACAAGCTACTGCATATTACCCTGACCGTCATCAAGCCCCAAGATCACAGTCAACCATCAGCACAACCCTACAACTTTATCTTTCCTGCAAAACAAGGGAGTACCCAGAGAAAGCCCGCACAAACACGGGGAGAACAGGCAAACGTCGCACAGAAAGGCCCTGACAAAGGTGGATTCAGACCTAGGACCTTCTTGCTATGAGGAAACAGTGCTAACCACTGCTCCACCATGCTGCCCCAGGTAAATGGACTAGTTCTTATATAGCGCTTTTCTACTCAGTATGAGCACTCAAAGTGCTTATACAACCTGTTTGCATTCACCCATGCACTCCCATTCATACAAGCACTTCCATTTTTTATGAAGCTAAGTGCTTTTAATTAACTAACATTCACTCACATTCATACTCCGACAGAACGGTCGGAGAGCAACTTGGGGTTAAGTATCTTGCCCAAGGATACATTGGCATGTAGCCCGGAGTAGCCAGGATTCGAACCGCTGACCTTCCGATCAGTAGGTGACCTGCTCTACCTACTGAGCTACAGCTACAGGTACCCACTGTAATTTTGTTTTGGCTAAAATAGCCAAGCTAGCAAAGCCAGGTACTGACATCCTTTCCCTAATCTAAACAGTAAACTGTGTTGGTGCCATCACATGTCAAAACATTTAAAGGTGGAAGCTTTTAACTTCACTTGACTGCCTGTGACAGACACCAGACATGCCACACAGACATCAGTCAGTGTGATAAATTTCTTCTTCATTCACCTACTGCAGACATGTCTGTAAAATTTCAGACTTTCAGCACTTTTTAAAACTCCCAGTTCAGGGAATACTGGAGAGTAACATGAGAAGAAAACAAACACACGAATTTGATTCAAAACATGAGACGGAGGTCAACATCTTATCTGGTGTTGCACACAAGCAAGTCAACAGCTTGTATTGTTCGACTCTGAATAGAGTTTGGCAGAGTGTGTAAAACTTGTCCGGAGACTGAATTTGAAAGAGTTTCTTTCTTTCTTTTTTTTTTTTTTTACAGTTCATATGCTTTTCAAATTTAGCCAAACAGAAAGAGAGCTTTTGTGACAGTAAATATAAAAGCAGGGTTAAAACACTAAATAAGTCTTATCTCAGTCACAAACTGGAAGGCCAGGGGCTGGCTCTCCTGCTCTGGCTCTCACAGGGAGACAGAGAGTCGTAAATCGGTGCTAACTCTACTGTGATTTAAACCTCAAAAGACAACAAGTCCACCTATTTTACTTTTCAAAACCTCACACTGTAAACTTTCTGTAAACTACCCAAAACCACAGAATATACTGTCTGAGTGTTGCAGTTAATGATTATTCTCATTATCAGTTAGGCTGCTGATCATTTTCTCAAGATATTTCTCTCCAGATATTTTAACCTACAGTCCAAACCTCCAAAATATTCTGCATACTGTCATATGACAAGGCAAATCCTCACATTTGAGAAACTGTGATCATGACGTGTTTGGCATTTTGGGAAACAGAATGGGAAGACGTTAATGTGGACTGAACACAGGACCACAACTGCAGTAGGATTTACAGTGACAAAAAGTCTGTGGGGAAGCGTGTCCTTGAGCAATACTGCCTTACACCTGCAGTTAAATGTAGATAAGCAGCCCTATAATCAGCAAGAACCACTTCAGATAAATGTACTTCATCCTGCCATTTCACCTTGATAAATGGACTCTATAATGTGCACATAATTGTGAAGTGATCCTAATAATGGAAAGACTTTCTTTTAATACACTGATTTATTTGTTTATACTGATAAAACAGAGGAGTTTGTTTTTGTAACATGTAGGTAACCGCTGCCTATGTAAACAGCTCGCAGTAATCAATGAGCAGGTTATGCATCATCATATCATATCCCGTACACTGGAATATGCAGAACAAAATTTCTTTGTGCCCTATGTTAACATCATTTGAGAACAACAAATAATGATTATTATATAATTGTCCTCAGAGGTCTTGTTTGGTGTGACGGACTCACCAAAAACAATGACACTCGAGTTACCCTCAGCAACAAGCAGTACTGCTATTTTTGATCTAGTTTTTTTTTTTTTTACATTTAGAGATTAATCAGCTTTTCCTGTTGATCAGCTCATTAAGTAACTGCTTAACTGTAGCTGTACTTGATTTTCAGGTCACACTTTTGCACATTTATGTGAGAACAAGGTTTCTGTCGCTAAAAAAAAAAAAAAAAAAAAAAAGGTTGTACAGTTGAGTGCAACCATTTAGTTGAGTTTCCTCTATTTCTTTTTTCTTAATCAAATGGGCGTCCTGCAACTTGTCAGCCACATTTTTCGCTGTGTGGATGCACAGGAAGACAACAGAAGCGCACTACACAGACTGCTTTTTTACAGACTGGACACAATGTAGTGTTGTCCCTCCGGACTGAGCAGGAGGAGATGAAGGAAACAATAACAGATGGTGGCTTGTTAAAACAGAATTCCAGCATGAATGTTATTCCAACTGATTTAGTGCATTTTTAACTGATTTTACAAACTTTATCAATGGCAAAAAATAGAAGGCTGAATATGAACCCTTCAAAGCATGTTCATGTCATGATGCTATTATAATCAGTTGTGTAACTACTGCACAGCTGATGCTGACAAAGTACTTTCATTATCATGTTACCTTTTACCAACTTCCTCACTTTTGCCATACTCCCTTTAAGTATAAAAAACCACGGGAATGCCCAAAATCCAAGCTGACACAGATTAGCTGCTTATTTTATCCAACCATCAGACTAAAACATAAAGATACTGAGTTACTATCACAGAAAAGGAGCAAATATTCACATTATCAAAACTGGTGAACTGCAAGTCTAAAAGCTTTCTTTTTTACTGTACTGGGAATAGTCTGCCCCACAGGCTAGTCAGTTTTACTCAAGGTTTCGAGTCTTCTTGTACCTATAGTGAGCATGATTTCATGCAGTAAATGACACACAGTAAGGAGTCAGCTAATGTTTTCATACAGCTTTTACAGCCATGCCAGCTGCTGTCACTGTATCCCCTGACCTAACTGCTCATTATCTGTTAATGATGGCACTTGAGGAGGCAAAGTCTCAGTGATCTTTTAGCAGGGGTTAGGCCTTGGCACGTGTTCGCATAGTCTGTGATAGCAAAAGGGGGAATGGTCAGGTGATTACACATAGAATCATAGGTTTTACATCAAATTGCAGATATATATATATATATATATATATATATATATATATATATATATATATATATATATATATATATATATCAAAATAAAGGGCATACACTATCCTGAAAAAAAACGCCACGCCATAATCCACCAAACTTTACACTTGGCACAATGCAATTAGACAAGTACTGTTCTCCTGGCAACCACCAAACCCAGACTCATCCATGGGATTGCCAGAAGGAGTAGTGTGATTTGTCACTCCAGAGAACATGTATGCACTGCTCTAGGGTCCAATGGTGGTGTGCTTTACACCACTGCATCAGACACTCTACATTGCACTGCATAAAACACAATTTATATTTTAATAACGGTCTTCCCTCATAATGAGTTGTGATCTGCAGCAGATGTATGTGCAGTTTTCAAGGATGCAATAAAAGTGTATGAAATTAGGGCTGAAAAACTGATTTCTTTTTATTTTACCCACTTGCCAGTTTCTTTCTCTCCACCTGTGTTCACTCTGCTCGCGAGTAAATTTTCACTTGCATCTAAGGAAACTTATGCAGGCAAATATTATTAAATATGAAACATGACTAAGGCAACTTCCTCCGTCTCCTTCGTGAAAATTAAGAGGAAGTGGCTCCATTCCATTTCTCCTTATTTCTAACGGTGTGGCATCTAGTTAGTGTGTGAAGGATTGCTTTACCTCCCAGCGGTCGTAGGTCATGAAGTACAGGGCGAAGGGGATGGCTGTGCCCGACATGGCGTGTGTGGACGGCATGCTGTACTCGGAGTTGTAAAACATCTCCACCTTGACCACAGGCGGGGAAGCCGGTCGCGACCAGCCAAGCACATCCTTGGTACACTGTCCCAGGTACATGACCCAGACCCACACCATGATCAGCCGCCTGCTCACGAAGGGGTCCACGTTCCACATAATGAATGGGAAGAACGTGATATAGAAGGTCTCGTTGCCCAGCTCGGTTCCGAAAGTGAACAGGTAGTACAAGAAGCGGTTCTCGATCAGAAACTCCTGCCCATCATCGCCCGTTAGAGAATTTTTGCGGAGAGGCTTCACCTTGCTGGTCCGTGGCGGACCCAAGACTCTTCCAACTTCACCGTCCTCCGAATTGGCTGCCCCTGATAAATCCTGCGCAATCCCGCGGCGGCCGTGCTGACCCGCGGGGTTGCAGCCCACACCAACCGTCTCTCCCCCCGCTGCCCCGTTCTGTGACGGGTTTTCACGTTCATCTTTAAAGTTTTTAGTAACGTTAGAACCCGCAATACTCTTCCGAAACCCGGCTGACGTCGTTCGTATTTTCTGTCCTTCCCCAGCTCCTAAGACTGACATATTTTCACTGTCACTCTCCCCGGCGACATGATAATGACAAGCGCCGTTGTTGTGCGAGTGACCCCGGTCCGCTGCCTGGCTGCTGCTGGCGGTCATACTGCCAGCAGACACGCTGCTCGAAAACGTGCCCCGTACCCCGCACACGTTCTGAAAGCGGGCGACGAGGTGAGGGTCCTGGAGATAGTGATACAACTCTTTTATTTTCTCCATGTTTAATTCGGTTTAACGATTCCCAAGTAGCCGAGAGAAGAAACGCGGACTCCGCTACTTTCCCCTAACAGTGGATGCTAGCTCCCCGGCTAACGTTAGCGGGCTAACTCGTACATCACGGCAAAGTAGCACTCAGAAATGAACCCCGAACCATTTGCAAAGTGTAGCAATATATGACAACAACTTCTATCATTCAAAAGAGAAGAAATTCCGTTTTCAGTTAGACCGTGGCGGACAAGGAGAAATCTGAAGGCTCCTGCAGTTCGTCTGAGCCCGGATGCGATCAGAGCTCCGCTATGAGTAACTGTCAGATCCACGAGAGGTCTGTGGAGCGCGCCTTCCCTGCTGCCTTCAGGTGCTGCATGAAATGCTATAATTCTTTGCTCAGTCCTCAACTTCTACTGTATTATGATGTAAGTTGTCATGAGTATACTGCTAAGTGTGCTATATCAGTGGATATAATAAAATGCATTAAAAAAAATAAAGCAAAAGTCTGGGAATTTGCAAAGAAGAAAAGGAGGCCATGCTGCAGATCAATCAGGTACAGGGTCCAAATCAGAGGCTCCACATATATCACCATGGACCTCTAACGCTACTGTAACATTTATATTGTTCCACTAATGTGGAACAACAGATGCCTGAAAGTGCGTTATAACTCAATTTTAAACAAATGTGTTGTCATGCAGTAAGTATGCATCCATTGTTTCTTTTGTGTGTAACAATCATAATACAAGTTTGAAATTACGTTGTGTACCATAATATTTAAAAGTTGTGCTTTATCAAAAAACCCAATTATGTTTTGTTCCAAATATCGTCTCCAGAGGTGATAGCTGCTGATGTAGGACTATAAAGTCCTTTTCGTTGGGAGCGCTTGAAAGCAGTGGAGGTTCCGGCGCGCACGCACAATACTCCACGGCTATTGACGACGTCATGGCGTAACGTGACCGCGCTTTGAGATAGACGTCAGCACTGCTTGAAAAAAGAAAGACATTAACTTGTCACATTACATCCTTTATTTGATAATCAATCACATGAAAAAAGTTTAACGGCCCTTTTTCAAAATAGTTTCTTAAATACAGACTATTCATATTCATCAAAATATAAATTCTTGATTTAAAATATCAAGCTTCTCTTTAATAGTTGCCTTTAGTTTGTCATTGTTTTATTTTTTTTCCTTTTCATTGAAGTGATTGTTATCAAGATGCACATTTTCAAAGTCAGTAAAACACCTGGATAGACACTGAACACACAAAAAGACACAGAAGAAGGATGGATACTCAGTCACTGTTGTCATACAGCAGATAAGTCAGCTTTGTAAAGCACCAGCGTGCCACTTTAATCAATATATCTTCTGACCATTTAGCAAACCTCAGTCCTCTGTGAAAACACTACTGCTGCTGGAATAATAGTAAGAAAATATGAAATGCAACATCAATGTAAAGGCCTTCTTCTCTCTGAAATTCAGCATTAAAACACCACAAGGCTGAAATGCATTCACAAAAACAATATTTGTTTGCAGAAAAAAAAAATTAATAATTGATAGAACTGACAAAAAGGATTTCCTCCTTTGAGATGGCCAAAAACAAAACAAATTTTATTTCTTTTATGTCTAAAAGTGAAAACAAAATGGGCATTTACTGCCACTAGCATCATTTCTCTTTATTATACATATATGCATCATTTTGAATATTTAGACTATGCAGATGACAGGTTGGTGCTTATAACTGTAATAATGTAGTGTTTGCCAACAGTTATAACTCATATGACAAAATATATTTTTTAAAATCTTTTGCTATATTTATGTATCGGCAGATGTTATAGCTGTTGACAAATCTCCTTGCATCTATAGTGGGTTATAAGCTGTATATAGTATATGTAATGCTTATAAATGCTAAATTGGGGCGAGTTTAAAATAAAGCATTCCTCTGCTTTCTTATTTGAACACAAGCTACTAATAAGAAATGCTTTAAGATTTTTTTTTTCACCAGCAGAGGACAGCAAAGTGCTGCAAAATGAAAACATGATCACAGGACATTCCCCAGAGAGAAAACAGTCTTCCCACAGGCAGTAAACGTACCCCAGGGAATGAGTGCCTCGAGTTCTTCATAGCATGAGAATTCACACAGTCCAGGGAATGTTACACAGAATATTTCATAAATCACACAGTAGCATAAAAAGATAACAGAAGCACATCAGCAAATATTCTCCACACAAGCCAAGGTGCATCAAAAGTAGCCGGCAGTCTGTAAATCCCTGAATGCGCTCACAGATTACATGAGCAACAGTGACAATAAAAATCAATAATACTACAGCTGCAAAGAATTTAAAAAAAAAATGCTGCCTGCTTAAAGTCTCTTATATTTGCACAAACAGTAAATAGCAGTGATGGTGCAGCAGAGTTTGACATCAACACCAGAGACTCTGCTGATCCTGAGGCAGAAGAAGAAGGGTCTCTGAGCTTCTTAAATCCACCACTACCTCTTAGCAAGGCGACGAGAAGAGGTGACATCCTGCTGACGCACAAAACAGAGCCTGCAACACATTCCCCTCAAAGCATTTTAGTGAACAGGGAGAAAACAGCAGCAGCTTTCCTCCTGCTGATTGGAACAACCTATGCTGGTCCACATGCCTGCGACGTGAACCCATGCTGTGTTTCCCAGCTTTGAAAAGAGGCCTGGCAGTGAGGATCGGAGAGTCAACCATTGTCGTCCAGGTTGTACAGGAGGACCTGGTGGTTCGGGGTGAGGCCTGGGCAGGTACCCAGGCTGTACAGGCATCCAGCTGATGGGTAGCACGGCACCAGCCGGTAGTGCTGCAGCTCCTCCAGGCCAAACCCTGGGGAGCAGCAGTCTGTCACTAGCACCTTCACCCTCTTCCTGTCTGGGCACATCAGCCTCCGTTGCCCCCTATCCCCAATAACCCCCTCCTCTTCTTCCTCTTCATCTACTTCATCTTCTTCTTCTTCCTCCTCCTCAGCCTCCAGCTCCTCCTCCTCATGGTGGATCTTCCTCAGAAGGTTGTTGATAAGGACGGAGCGCCTCAGGTAGGCCTCGGGATCTTCCAGGAACCTTAGCTTCTCCAGGGACAGCCTCAGGATGCAGCTCCGGTCCTCCTGCAGTATCAAGTGCTGCAAGTGGCAAACACAAAGGCAGCAGATCAGTTTGTGCATTTACATTTTTATATTGGCAATTTATGTTGAGCATTTTCAAAGGATATCAGAAAATAAGATTTGATTTTTACAGATTAAATTTGGTTACTTTTTACTGAAACTATTTTAGAATACATTTAAAAAAGGGCTTTGATTTTGACTTTAACTTTGTAATTGTAGCCTCTTTATTTTATTATTTACCTTTTTACAATAAATTTTCCCTCTTCTGCCTTCATTTAATCGCATTTCATTTTTTGTGAAATTGTTTGAGCTTACCTTTGCCCAATAAATACAATCAAATAAAATCTGGTCTCCTCAGTCACAGAGAGCCTTTTAGTACATTCAGGCTTATCATTTGGCTCTGACTACAATTGAATTGATCTTTCAGGGAAGATGCTATAAAAGGCTGTTTGCTCAGTACCATCAGACAGGCAGTTACTCACATTTACTCATGTATTTCTCTAAGAGAGGGTAGCGACCAAAAACAGAGCTAAAAGCCAGTGAAAAGTAAGTCTGCTATGCACTAACATTAGAACTGTGTGGGCTTGAATTTCAACACCATAAATTTCAACTTTTATTTATGAATGTGTACTTAAAATACAGGGATGCACCAGCAAATCATGGACATTATCAGTGGTAAAAAACTGATAATTAACAAAAGGTGGACTGAGCTTAAATCTGGGTTTAATCTGCCCTACTTCGCTTGATTGGTTAGTCTAATGATTGCAAGCTACCTGAGATAAACGTATTAATTTTCATAAACCTATTAATGTACCTCAATAAACTATCTGGTTTTAGGTAAGAGTGTAGCTGCCACATTAGCTACCACAGCTGATCGCTTTGTTAGCACGAGTTTATTCTTTTACAAAAGAAAAAAGGTCACAAACACATTAAATGTGTATTCTTTGGTCATGTTTAGAGAAGACAGAAAAAGTGTTCCCATTATATCTTTTCAGGATTAAACTGTGGTTGTTGTTTAAAATCCTACAGCAAGCAAACATAAATGAGAAGGTTTGAGCAACAAAATATTACTGTTAAACAAATCTTTGCTTGTCTTATTTAAAAAATGCTTCTGATTGTTGTTTCCCACAATGTTTCGAACTGGCTTTTTCCAGGAGGCAATGGGAAAATGCACATTTACTTGATTAGCCTTCCTAAACACAAATTTTCCATGCTTGACATACTTTTGTATTTTTTTATGCAGCAATTTTAGAGTGTAATCCTGTGGTGCTGAATGCATTACAGTA